>NC_067403.1:35433250-35733250 GCF_016432865.1 Antechinus flavipes | reverse complement strand
CCAGAGCCTCATCTTAAATGTGAAGCAGTTTGTGGGATTACATTTTAGACCATCAGAGTGTTACCAGTTAAGAGATCATTTGTAGTCTTGGAAAGAACAGTGCCAGTAGAGTGATGGGCAGCTGAAAAACCAAGTGTCAAGGTTTGAGAAATGAATAGGTTGATAAATGTTCACAGATAAATTGTTGGGTCATGAAGAGTTGGACACGATGCTTCCTGACCTCATTTGAGTTTCTCTTGGCAAAGAGACTGATTTATCATTTTCTTCTCCAGATCACTTATAGATGAGGAAACTGATCACAGGATTAAATGACTTGCTCAGGTTCACAATAATCTGAGATCAGATTTGAATTCAGGAAGATGAGTCTTTCTGATTCCCAGTCCAGTGCTCTTATTGACTGTGCTATCTAGCACTTGATAAATGGATTATGTTCTTGGAGAAGATCAGAGAGGATCTACAGGGTTTAATCTTGGCAAAGGAAAGAACTACCTGTTTCTTAGAGGCAAATGTAAAGGAAAGAGAGACCGAGTAAAGATATAGTGATATTTTGAAGTATGGAGAGGGGAAGAAGAAGCAAGTCATGGCAGATAGCCTCCAGTAGGAACAAGGATATCTGCTTAGAGAGAAGAGGATGCAAATATTGTGAGGAAAGCTTTGGGATAGCTACTGGATGTGTGACAAAGAGAGAGTCAACGAAAGAAGAATTAGGCTTTTTTTTTCTGTTCAACTCTCTTTATATAACTGAAATGTTAACGATAGAATCAAAGTCAGCAAAAGAGAAAAGTGTGGAAGATCAAGCCTCTGGGGCAGATAATTAGAACTGCAGTAAACTTCTTGAGAAGTTGTTGAGTGCCCATGGCAGGATAAAAATGTGAAGAGTAGTGATGAGGAAGAAATGTCATAGTATCTTGGGGAACATGAGAAAGGAGGCAACCAGGAAACAATTACCAAACATATTATCTTCCAAAGAAAGCCAAGTTTCCATGAAACATTTAAGTGGTATAGTATGTAGTGTTGGACTCAGGTGCACGGAGTTCTAAATATGAATTCTACCTTAGACAATTAACTGTGTGAATCTGAGCAAGTTGCTTAAAAAGCTCTCATCTATAAAATGGGAGCAATAATAGCATCTGCTTCATAGGGTGGTTGTGAGAATCAAATGAAATAATATATGGAAAGAGCTTTGTAAAGTGCTATAGGAATGCTAGGTATTATTAATTATTGTGAGAAATGAAACACTGGGAAAAGAGGACTAGCATTTATTTACAATTTTAGTAACAATTGAATAAAGGTTCCAGAAGGCATACTTGAAAAATATGACTAGGGAAGGAAAGGAGAATGATGGGCTTGGACTGATTAACAAGAGACTCGGGGGGAAGAGGCTGGAAGAAGAGGGATTTGCTTTGGGACATGGTAGTACCAAAACAAGAAAAAACAAAGAACCAAAAGGATCCCCCAAAAAGTCATGAGTAAATAACCAGGAAGCATGCTTTTTCTAGCCTTTTGGAAAATTCCAGTTGTTGATAATTCTATTTTCCAGAGTCCTGTACAAACCTGAAAGCACTGTATAAATACTAATTGTTGTTGTTGCTATTAATAATTTGATTATAAAATTTAGATTTATAAAATCATAGAATTCTACAAGTAGAAGAAATCTCAAAGACCATCTAGTCCAATGCCCTCATTTTATAAATGAGAATACTGAGAAATAGATATTTAGTAGAAACTGAGGCTATTTAATAGAAACAGAAGTTTAGTAAGTTGCTCAAATTCTATCTATTTTTAACCAGAAGAAACACAATTGTAAATCAGAAATAAGTAGGTAAGAGTTTATCAGGGAAGGCAGATGTGGAACTGGGGCAGATCAGGGAACTAGCAGATCTTTTTGAAAAAGAGTCCATTGGCTTTAAATTGAACCTAAAATAAAATTACAGATTCAGTGAGCTGATTCACCTGGTGTCTCTTAACAATGTGCAATTCTTCCTTGTTTATAATAGATGAAATATTAGAATTGTAAAAGTCTCCCAAGGGCAAATGGATAGATAGATAAATAGGTACATAGAATATTTATTGGGTACTTATATGCCAGGCACTATAGTAAATGCTGGGAATACAAATAGGAAGAAAAGTGATCTCTAGCCTAAAGGAGCTTACATTGTAATGGGGAAAATGTATAAATGGTACCTAGTATATAAAAGTGTATGTATATATTTGATACTTGAACAGGTGTAAAAGTTCAGAGTTGGGTTCGAAGCAATATCTTAGTCATATACTAATAACAAGTGTGTGTTTAGAGAAAAGAAAAAAAAATTACACGAAGGGAATAAAAGTAAGTCAAGTAGCTTTATGTACCTCAAGATTCCTAGAAAATATCATTATATTAAAGTACAGCACCATCATTCATATTCAAAATAATATTCCTAAGTCATCAAGAAAAAGTCCCATTGTTAGCATACCTTGCTTAACGAGGCATAAAACATATACATGCCATAAATGTTTCCATCAATATGGCTTAAACAAAACCAAATGTATTCGCTCCCTAAAGAGAGTCATATTGCAGTAGGCAATTGGTATAGAATGAGAACAATGATAAGCTTTAGGATCATAATTGTCGGTCAGAGATGATTGGATATTGGAAGCCTTCCTGGATGAGGTAGGATGTAAGGCTGTAAAATGAGGTATTATTGCACAGTGCTGGAATCCTTATGAAATAGTGGAAAGAGTTGTGGCAAGAGACAAGAAGACCATGGCTTTTGTTCACAATATAACATTTGCCTTTGGGCAAGTAAATTGAACTCTTTAGGCTTGATTTACTTCACCCATAAAATGAGGCAACTAGACTAGATAAATGCTAAAATTTAACCCTAATTTTCTGATTCTTTGATTCTAACTTGATTCTAACTAATTTTGTGTGTAGAAATATGGTAGATGTTTAATATCCATACTTTAAAATGAAGTCAAAGAAACATGTTTACATTTATAAATAGTTATAGGAGATGGGATAATTTTGTGGAGCTCTTGATATGTTTTTATTTTCTTTTTTTAAAGTGTGATTTTTTTTTTTATTACTTTAGTTTTATAGAGAGGAAGATTGTATGAGTACATAAAAATTCTAAAGTGAATGCATATTAATACACTTAAGAACTTCTGTTATTTCCTCTCAGATATGTTAATTACTGTTAAAAGGTATATACTTGGAAAAACATCATTTTACATCAATTATGCAAAATTATCCCCACGTAGAGCAGGGCAACCTCAGAAAGCATCTTTTGGAAAGTCTTGATTTGCAAGGCAGCAGACTGTGCTGACGTCTTTTCTTATTCTTAGTTCAAATAAACATTTACTGGAATAAAAGGCAGCACTATGATCTTTGCTGTTTACTATGTTGTCCCGGCTCTGCAATGAAGTACTTCTGGTTATAAAGTTTTGTGTATTTTCCAATCGGCCAGACCTCAGTGAAGTCAACAAATTGTTTCTGCAAACATAGATCATTTTGTATCTGACCTCTGAAAAGGACTGCTCAGAAAAGTTCTTGTTTAAGTGTGCAAGTCATGATAGAGGCAAACTGAATCTATTAACTTGTTGGATAATGATGGATTTTACTTTTAATATGTCTGCTTTAATTTTTAGAAGACAAATTTGTTGCATTATATCACTGTGTATCATTATATCACATGGTGATTTGATGTCCCCAACAAGTGTTCATTTATCCATTATCTAATGGAAGACTTCTCTTGATAAGGAGCTCTTTTGGGACATCTATTTGGATAGCTTTAATTTTTAGGAAGTTTTTCTTGCAGAAAAAATATGGGTTGTCAACATCTAACCATTGTCCCCAGTTTTATAGACTTCCTAAGAAGATCATTCATAGGAAGGGAGCTCTTTCAAAATTTCTATTAGAAGTATAGATAATCTTTAGTACACCATGTTGACAATTCTGCCCGAAAGTTCTCATATTTGCCTTATCTGCCCCAAGGATTATACTCAGTCCATGAAAGCTACTGAGTCAGACCTGACTGAAATGACTGAATGTTAACAAAAAAAAAAAAAAAACCAAAAAAACTAGAAGCAAGTCAACTCTAGATAGTAATTTTAAAGGAAAATGTCATATTTAATGTCACTGAGTCCTCATGAAAGCAATTAGCTTTTCATAATCATGAAAATAAAAACTTTAAAAAGCTTGCAGAAGCAATAATCAGGGGAGAGAATCTGAATGACTATTCTCCTCTAATATTATTTAGAACTGGACTTTTGTCCTTCATGATTTCCTTTGACAGTTTGGTAAACCTGTGGACCAATTCTCAGACTAATGTTTTTAAATGAATAAAATAAAATATATAGGATCATAAAGGAAAGTAATTATGTGGAAGACAATCATCAAATATTAGACAGATTTGTGATTCTACATGAATGTTTGGGCATACATAGACATATCTATGCATATGTATATATACAGCTATACACATGTGTGCATGTATATATACTTTTGTAATTAAGACAACAAATATAGAAATATTAAAAGTATGATAACTGTAGTAATTTTGAAATAGCTGAACATATTTTGAGAAGTCTACCACAACTAGATGATATGAAAATATCTTTTTCTATTGTTGAGAAAATCACAAATATTGCTAAAATTATTGCATTTTGTCATCTATATCCATTATAAAAGGACATGTTAAATTTCAATGACAATTTAGAGAAAATGTACTTTTTCCTATCCAGTTCATCGAATCCCCAAAATCTAATAGTATTTCCCTGAACGTGGTCTATGGATTTCAGGTTAAATTTTGATTTAGAGCCGTTAGTAGCTGTTGGCAGTGAAAACCTTCATGTCCATCATACTAAATTTAGGGCTTATCTCAAGGGTTCAGTTAAGATCTCAGAAAGGTAAAACGAATTTGTTGTAGTGAAATGGACCTTAGTTGAAGAGCTTTAAAGACTAGAAGGATCTCAAAGTCAGCAGCTTTTAATCTCAGCATTACAAATCCATTCTCCATCCATTTTTGAGTAATCTACCAAATTTCATATTTTTTGGGGTTCAATTCACTTTAATAAATATTAATGACTGTGCACAAAGCACTCTGCTAAGTTTGGGGTTAGGTGGAGGTAATAAAAGTAAAATAGTTCTTGTCTTCAAGAAGGTTATATTTTATTGGGGATGGGCATAGGAGACATTTCAATTGGATAATCTCTAAGGTACCTTCCAAATGTAAAAATATAGAATTATGATTGATCTGATAACTTATTTTAATATTCTTCCATAAAATGATTTACTGGTTATTCTCTTCTACAGATTGTAGTGAAGATCTATTTCGCTGTCATACAGGAAAATGCCTTAATTATAGTTTTGTATGTGATGGATATAATGACTGCGGGGACCTAAGTGATGAAGAAAACTGTGGTAAGCATTAATGTTTTACTAAAAACTGTCAGATTGTTACTAAAAATGGCAAACTGAGTAGGAGACAGGAGTGTTGAGTAATTTTGAATGGCAGTTTGTTAGATGATTTTCCCCCTGGAATTTCATTGTTGGAGTGGAATTTTATATAACTGCTAAAATTAATCTCACAAGTCCAAACATGGTGTGAAAGTTACAAAATCAGAGATTACCTGACTTGTTACTAGATAAAAACATAATTATCTGTTGCAAGGGTTCTTAGATTTTTTTGGATCATGGACTGCTAAAACTTGGTAGCCTGCTAAAACTTATGGAACACTTCAGGATAATGTTTTTAATCTATCTACCTATCCATCTATCCATTTTATTACACAAGATTATAAAAAAACCCTCAATTTTATTGTGGAGGACAGGTAGGTTTCCCCAATCTAGAGAGAGAGAAAAATTAAAATTATGTCATATCATTTAATAATTGACATTTCTCTGTAATCCATCTTTTCTCCTATTTTGTCAGACCCGATTTTTTAGTCTAGCTCACAAGGCTTAGTGGAATAATGTGATCACTTGTAACTCCCAGTGCACTCCCTAGCTCAAAACTTGTTAAACTGTGCTTTAGGATCCCATATTGGGTCTGAACCGATTTGATCCTCACAAAGAAAAAGATAATAACTTTATATAACTGAATGTGGGGGTTACAAAATTTTAATTTGTTTAAGTGACTATTTGATTTGTATATCCATTTTATATACCTATATAACTGGGGTTGTGTAAAAAATTTCTGGGGTGAAAAGGGGTCTTGAGTGGAAGAAGTTTAAGAAGCTCTGCTCTAGCGAATCAGTAAGTGGGACTCTTGCTTCTATTACCCATAAATAGAGAATCAGCCTGAGCTTTGCTCTCCTCAGGGAACGACTCTATCAAAATTAGGAGTGATTTGGTCTTGGGGGATGGTAAAAGTCAGGAAAAAGGGAGGGAAGCAAAATCTGGGGAGAAGAGGGAAGAAACTTGATTGGGCCAGTTCTGATTTTCTGATCTGACCTCCTAGAAGCAGCTGAGAGCAATTAGCATTCCTTAATTGTCTGAGGAGGGTATGATTTGCCATGCCTGAAGGTCAATCCACTTTCCCCTGCAGTAGACTAATTTTATCATTCGAGGATTACTCCAGTAAGATAGTTATAGGGAGGAGCTGAGGTACCTTTTAACCTACCTCCTCATTAAGATGTCAACGAATTGGTCTTTGCCAGGGGAGGTCCAAATGATACACTGTTAGACCCATCCCAAGTAGGTTTAAAAGCCCCTGTCAACCCTCCTTAGGATCTTTGGTCATTGAGATAAGCCACTGGTCCAATTTCTAGGCTATCCTTTGCCTAAGTAATAAATCAATAATGCTCAAGTCCTTGGCTTTTTGGCTGATGCCGGTTCCTCTAACAATTTATGTATCACTGTTAATAAACTGTTACCTTGTTCTGGAGAAAACTGTTTCTCAGCCTGCCTTTGTTACAATTTTACTTGCCACAGAGAGCCTCCAATATAGTCACTCATTTTCTTGGGGATATTACTCTTATCTTGGTGGTTCCCTTAAATTTATTCCTGCATTATCTTTTTCTTTGTGAGGATCAAATGACATAGATGTAAAGTTCTTTGTAACCTTAAACTTTAGACATGGTAACTGTTACAGATCCTAAGATGTTAACCAGCTATTAAAAATCAATAATCCGTTGTGACCAGTAATTCATAAACCTATAACAAATTGTTTGCTAACTTTTGACAAAAGTTAATTTCTTTCCTAAGTTTACCAGATCTGTTTGAAGAAATTTATGACTCACTTTGTTTTTAAGTTACATGTAGACAAGGGAGAAATAGATTGATTTAAGATGCAAAGCTGCAAAAACCATCCCAAGTAAAGCACAAAAGCTGGGCTTTGTTCAGCTGGTAGTTCTTTCTAGGAGCTAATCTCACAGGAATGTCTATATTAAAATAGTTCGAGAGAAAAGTTATTAAATTGTGTCAGAATGTTGGCATTTCAAAGAACAGTTGAGAGGAAATAGGAATTGTATGACAGTTATTGTTGGTCTACTGGTCTGGATTTCTACTTCCTCCTCATTTGTCATCCTTTTTTCAGACTGTAATCCTGAAAAGGAATATCGCTGTGGGGATGGCCGCTGCATAGCACTGGACTGGGTGTGTGATGGCGACCATGACTGCCTAGATAAATCAGATGAAGTCAATTGCTGTGAGTTTTGTGATTCCTTCTTGGTTTTCTGATTTTTCCTTTTGCCACTTTTGAATCTTAGTAAAATTCACTAAATTTCCATGATCTAAAAGTAGTTCAAAGGAGGAAAAAACCCCTACTATTTCAAACTTTTGACTTTAAAAGATAATAGGTGAATCATAACTTTGTCAGAAAGATGATTATCATTAACAGTTCATTTGAGACTAATAATAGCTGACATTTATCTGCCTCTTGGAGATTTTTAAATTTTGTTTTGTTTGGACTATACTTGCTGATATCCCCAGTAAAATGTAAAACTCCTTGAGTCATGGATTAGTTCTTTTTTGTCTTTTTTATCCTTCAGCTTTTAAACAGTATCTGGAACATAGTTGTACTTAATAAATTCTTGTTGTTTAATTGATTACTTTTAGAATTCTATTCACATAATCATATTTCATCTTTACAGCAACCCTGGGAAGTAAGCATTGTAAATATTATCATTCCCATTTTATGTGGGAGGAAATTGAGGTACAAAAAAGGTTACATAAATTGCCCAGGATCATATAGCTAGCAAGTGGCAAGGCTGAGGCTTGAACCAAAATCTTCTGGCCTTGAGTTCATACATTCTGTAGTACAAAAGTTAACTTCTCAGTGACTGGTGATAAGAACTGTAATTCGATAATCAATAATGTTGTAAGAGGAAAGAAAAGTGCCCAATGAATAGTTCTTTTACCTGATAAAATTTGATATTCTAGGAAATGGATTATGTTTATGTGTTCTTGGTAGAACTTAATTTTGGAGTGATAATATGAGAGATTACATCTTTCTTTTAAACTAATTTATTATAATATTGAATGAATGAAATAATGTAGGGTTAAAATAAGTTCAATAATAATCATATGTAATAAATGATTATAATGCATAATCAAATAGAACAAACCAAAAGGATAGCTAATATTTCCATTAGAATATTTCTTTCAAACATTGGCTCTCATGTTAGAAGCTGGAAACACAGTGCATGTTCACCATTTGGGAACTGGCTTAATAAATTGTGGCACATGAATGTTATGAAATATTATTGTACCATATGAAAGAAGGAATATGAACAAGGAAGAGAAGCATGAGAAGATATATGTGAACTGATGCAGAGTGAAGAAACAGAATCAGGGAAATAAGATACAATCAAATGAGATCAAGAGGAAAAAAGTCTCACTCTACAACTAAACTGAGAACTGTATATTAATGACCAAGCTTGGCCTAGGAGAAGAGCAGCAAAAAATACACCTCTTTTCTCTTGGCAGTAGTGGAGGATTTTAGGTATATAATATTGCTGATATTATTAAGACAAAGTCGATAAGGTGAATAGTTTTGCTGAATTGCTTCCCTCCCCCATTTTACAAATAGGGAAACTGAGGCCCATAAATCTTGAATGATTTGTTCAAGATTAAGCAGATTATACTTTTATTTGGTTTATTTAAGTATGAGAAATAGCCATTTTATTCTTCTAAATAATAGGGGATATATATATTTTTTGAAAATGAAGGTAAATAGATACCAAGATTAAACTTGATTGCTTTCCTATCACTATATAGTCAAACCCAAAGCACACTTATGAAAACAAAAGAAAATGAAAAAGGTTACTGAACCTTGAGTCATCATATTAATACATTACAATTTGGACACTTTTTTTGCAGTAGGAAAGGTCCTCACTCCTTCACTCAGAGCCTGTTGACTTAAATCACTTATCTTTGTAATTTATTCTAACAAGTTTGGTCAACTGCCTTCCTAATTTCAGCTAGCTAGAAGCAGCCAATGAGGAAATGGATGATATTATAGGTAGATATGTGGAGATTAATAAAAAGTGTCAGCCATGAATTGGAAATGAGAGAAGAATCTTACAAAAAGCAGGCAGATATTCTGTAAATATAGAGCAGCCTGTGCCACTTCACAATAGTTCTGCACTGTCACATAGGTATTGAAAGTATTATAAGGTATAGTGTATTATGGAGGCATTTAGATGATGCGCAGAATGTTGGTGTCAATAAGATCCATTTTCCTGAGTTCAAATCTGACCTCAGGTACTGACTAGTTGTATGATCCTGGGCAAGTCATGTTGCTATGTTTCACTCAGTTTTCTCATTTGTAAATGAAATGAAAAAATAAATGGCAAATGGTTCTAGTATCCTTTATCAAGATAACTCCAAATGCGGTCATGAAGAGTTGACTCAATTGAAATGATTGTACAACAATAAACTAATGGATTATGGAATCATGGCAGCAAGCTGTATTCATGAACTGAGTTCAAATCCCAACTCTGTTGCTTGTGTGTGACCGTGAGGAGATCATGTTACCTACATGCCCTATTCTTCTCTCACCTGTAAAATGAGGGAGTTAAACTCAATGAAACATTACTGTCATTAGCCATCCTCCTATAATCGTTAATTGAATAAAGAAAAAAGACAGTTAAAGTAAGGAAGTGGATCTCATTCTTGCTTTCCCCAGCCTGTCACAGTCAGGGTCTTCTGGAGTGTGGCAATGGCCAGTGCATCCCCAGCGCTTTCCGGTGTGACGGTGATGAGGATTGTAAAGATGGAAGTGATGAACAAAACTGTAGCAACAGTGAGTATAAACCAGTGAGAGAGGTACCTCTCTCTTTGGAAGACTGGGTTGTCATTACTTTCTTAGAGATGATCTTCTTTCTCAAAGAATAAAGAATTCATGATTAGACTTGCCCAGAACTTAATAATATAGCCTACCTTTAGAAACTGTTTATGTAGCATCATTGGGCTAGAGGATATTTGTAACAATAAATGGGAGTTTCAGCTAGCTTTTACTAAGCCTTGCTATTTAATGTGATTAAAACTAAAGATAAATATAAATAACAACCCTAAAACTAAGGATAAAAAAACAAATCAAAAACTACTTAGACACAGTTAAACATCTTGTGGGGTAAAAAGCAATGAGAAGAAAATGAATAGAGGGAAAAGATCAGAGTTTAGCCATTCTTCTTATTAGAATGTCCAAATTAAATTCTAGAGCCATATGTAATGGCTTCCTGAAATAGCATCTACCAAGAAATAATTTAATTCTTCATGGTTCTCAAGAAATATAACTTGCATGTCTTTCACCAAATATCTGGTGTCCATATGTGGTCTCTGTGCAAGCAAAACGCAGGATTTCCCGGGACTAAGTATAATGTTATCCCTGCCATTTAAATGTCACTACATCAGTTTTTAAGTATCCTACAATGATGAGAATGTTTCTTAGGTCATATTTGTGATAAAAACAGATCATTATTTCATTTAGTCAGTCCTTAGAATCGTCCTAGCCAATGATGGTTATTAAGAAAAAAAGAGTATTTTATAAATATGATTTTAGTTGATTTTCATAGCTGTGATATGGGGTAGGTGCTATTTGAGTCTTATATTATAGAAGAAACTGAGGCCTTAGGGAAGAAGGTCACAGAATTTGAATCCAAGTGCTTCTGACTATGAATATAGTACTTTGCCTCAGTCACTAATTGTCATAGTGGTCCAGGGATCCTCATGAAGAAGTTTACTATGGAGCTCCCTGGAAGGTAAAAAGGTGACGGTACAATTACATTTTTCCAATAGATCCCTAGACATGAATATAAGCATATAACTTTTATTTGTGCATTATGTAGTCATCATATAAAAATGTGATTATTTTGTGTTTTTTGTAATCTTTATTTACATACATTAAGCAAAGGTCCTCCCCCCCCAATCGTTGTTCCTGATGACACATCTGAAATGAAGTATTTTAGGAAAGAGAGAAAATAGATCATAACTTATTATTTTTTTAAATATAATCTCCTAATGACTCTGAAATCACTATATTGGTCAATGAGAAAAACAGCTTCCTTTTCACATAGCTTAAGGAAAAGTAATTAGGGCATATTCTGACATTACAAATGTCATTCATTTGGAAACTAGAAACCTGATACTCGGGTCATCGCAGTTGGGTTTATGATTCTTTCCAAGAGACGTAACAGAAAAAAGATTGATAGCAGCTGTACGAGATCTGGCTATGATAAAATGCTTTTATCTTATTGGTGTTGGGAATGTATTTATTATTCAAGAAAGGACATCTCTTAGAGAAGCATATAGTTAGAAGAAAATAAAATTTTAAGCCAAATTCAAGAGTGCAAAAGACTTTTTTGAATTGAATGCTTTCTATATACATAAATCCATGTTTTTGTAGAACATAGCATAGAACATCATTTTTTCCCCTTAATCGAGAACAATACTTCTCCAGAACATGTTGATCTGCGTTTTCCTCTCACAATGCAACCCTTTTTGGAATAGCTGATAGTTAGCACTCAGTTAATACTTTTATATGGATTTGCTCAATCTGAACACCGGTGTTTTTGGATGTTGCCCAAACATGAAAGTTGTAGGTTGAATCAAAGGGGAAATTCTCTTTATATAACTTTCATTCCCCTTCCCTACAGGTGGTACTTTTCAACCCCTCATATCAGAACGCAGGTAACTCAGTGATGATTAAAGCAAATGTAACATCAAACACCTGCTTGCCTCCTTTCCTCTTCTCCGCCTTTCAGGTCAGACTCCATGTCTGGAAGGCGATCAGAAATGCATCTTCAATTCCTGCGTGGATGCATGTGGTGGGAGCTCACTTTGCGACTCAGACAGCAATCGGAGCAACTGTAGTAAGTAGGAAGGTGGTGATGAATGTGTCACTGTCTGTCTATGCTTCTTCATCTGCTTTCATTTGTGTTGTCTTTAAGATGATGCAATTCAAAACAAGGGAATCCAGTCCAGCTTATTATTTAAGGAAAGGTACTGGTCTCAATTAGGCTAAATCAAAAGCAACTGCCATTGGGATCTGGGCTCTAAATCTCTGTTTTCTGCTGGGATTGCTTTTACATTCAGCTCAATGTCTCCTATATGTGCATGACTTTACTAAGCTATACTTGAAGTTTAACTTAGGGGGAAAAAATAATGATGACTTTATCCAAGACACAACACTTAGTACTCACATAACTTTTTTGGGGGGAGGGGGGTAATCTAGACATATTAAAAGATATCTAAGAAGTCATTCCTATTTTCTAGCATATTATAGAATTATAATGATTTTGTACATGTGTGGTATATGCAAGGTAAAAGCTCTCAGTGGTTCTCAAATTTTTGTTCTCAGTATCTTCATGTTGTTAAAAAACTATCGAGGATCTGTTCAAAAAGTTTTTGTTCACATGGGTTATATTTACAGCTATTAACTATATTAGAAATAAAGAATACTTTTGAATTTGTAGACCCTCTGAAAGGGTTTCAGAGACCCCAACAATTCTTTGGACTTTGAGGACCACTGATCTAAACAGGGTTTTTTTCTTCAATAATGTATATTTAAAGAAAGGCATTGGAGCAGGGAGTGATATCCACAGAATGGACTGGAAGCTGCTGCTGCTTCTGGACTTTTGAGTGAATAGTCTCTTGCTGGGATTGGTGGGGACCCCAAGTCTCCCACTAAGCTAATGGAGTGGAGCTGGGTTTATGCTCTGCTGCTTAGGCAGAACCTAGTGCTCATGGGAAGCATCTTAAGTATCCTTTTGGTCACTATGATACTTATGGCCATTTGCTCCTACAAGCCCTTTCACAAAGGAATTCTGCAGATCCCTTTGGGGAACATGACAAGAAGTGGTAGGTGGGGAGCACTGGAGCAGAGGAGATCAGAACCAGAGAACTTGAAACCCACCCAGGCTCTGGAGCTAGACAAATGGACTGGACAACAAGCGCTTCCCCTTATAATCAAATGATTTAGAGAAACCAACCACTAACATGTAGTGTTTTTCCCAAACAGCATCTGTAAATAATCAGACACTTAAGAGATTTTTGCTTTTGGTGTGATTAATAGAAGGCAGACCTGAACCATCAAGGAGCATGGTAAAGAAAATAAGTTTACTTTTGGTAGTATCTATAAAAGCCCTCTCAGAAAGGATTAATCATTAATGTTTGTATACATTAGTGGGACAATTCAAAGTAGCTTTTCTTCGGATTCATGTTCTGTCAGATGGAAATGAAGAATGAGAACAGCAAATTTCTTTTTAATGACTAAACTCATGGCTGATCTGGTAAAACGAAGAGTGCAGAGCCTTTTTCAGAGAGCTAGTAGAACTATTGATTGAAACTTAGTTTGTCCATTTCCACTTTGCACTTCAGTGCTTCATTTAGCACGGCACAGCACATATGCCTACATATGTTTGACTGAAAATGTTAAGTGTGTTTTTGTGTGTGCTCGTTTCCCTCTTAAAGCACCGAAGCATATTTAATAGCTATTTGAAAAGGCCAAAATTTAAAAGGTATGCAGCCACTGTGATGAAGCTCAGAAATCAAGGGTGGCACTTTGCACCTAGAAAGTTTTACCTTAAGAATGACTATCAAGGAGCAGCTGGGGGGTGCAGTGGATAGAGCACCAGCCCTGAAGTCAGGAGGACCTGGGTTCAAATCTGGTCTCAGATACTTAATGCTTCCTAGCTTTGCCTCAGCAAAAAACAAAAAATAAATAATTATCAGGTTTTAAATCTGAAATCAAAAGTCAGACTCATAACACACTTTGCCCAAAACAAATCTTGTTTTTTTTTTTTTTAATTTTTAATAGCTTTTTATTTGCAAGTTATATGCATGGGTAATTTTACAGCGTAGACAACTGCCAAACCTTTTGTTCCAATTTTTCCCTTCCTTCCCCCCATCCCCTCCCCCAGATGGCAGGTTGACCAATACATGTTAAATATGTTAAAGTATAAATTAAATACAACATAAGTAAACATGTCCAAACCGTTATTTTGCTGTACAAAAAGAATCAGACTCTGAAATATTATACAATTAGCCTGTGAAGGAAATCCAAAATGCAAGCGGACAAAAATAGAGGGATTGGGAATTCTATGTAATGATTCTTAGTCATTTCCCAGAGTTCTTTCACTGGCGTAGCTGGTTCAGTTCATTTCTGCTCCATTAGAACTGATTTGGTTCATCTTACTGCTGAAGATGGCCACGTCCATCAGAATTGATCATCATATAGTATTGTTGTTGAAGTATATAATGATGTCCTGATCCTGCTCATTTCACTCAGCATCAGGTCGTGTAAGTCTCTCCAGGCCTTTCTGAAATCATCCTGCTGAAATCATCCACTTTTTACCAAACAATAATATTCCATAATATTCATATACCACAATTTATTCAGTCATTTCCCAACTGATGGGCATCCGTTCAGTTTCCAGTTTCTGGCCACTGCAAAGAGGGCTGCCACAAACATTCGTGCACATACAGGTCCCTTTCCCTTCTTTAAGATCTCTTTGGGATATAAGCCCAGTAGTAACACTGCTGGATCAAAGGATATAGCAGAGTTTTTTTTTAAAGAGATCTGGAGGTCCAGCCATGGTCAGTCTTGGGATGAAAGGGTGAGTAAAAGCTTCTGAAGGGCAACCTTGCATCCCCTCTGTTTATAGTAGACATGAGTGTTTACAGCAACCAAATCTTTTCTTGTTGTTGTTTGTTTGTGAAATAATTAGGTTTAAGTGACCTGCCCAGAGTCACACAATTAATTAACATCAAATGTCTGAGGTTAGACTTGAATTCAGGTTTTCCTAAGACCAGGGCAGCAGTCTCTCTGCTGCGCCACTCCACAAATCAATACTTTGCAGTTTTGAAGTGAACTCAAAAACTTTTTTGGTTTCTATTTTTCAGCTATGACATAATTATTTTTATAAATACAAAAGTATCATTAGTATTTATTTTAGAAGAGTTAGATTTAATTATTTTAATTTATCAAAATGTTTATGTCCCATTCAAATATAACACTGGATTTTTGTTTAAAAAAAAAAAGAAAGAAAAAGGGAGGGAATCATTCACCGAAGCAGAAATTCTTAACTGGGGTCCATGCACTTCAAAATGCTATTTTGCTACTTTGATATATTTGATTTCCTTCCAGCACTTAGCACAATGTTTGACACAAGGTAGCTATTTAGTAAATGCTTGTTGGCTTAATCCTATGGATTTTATTTGTGCATTTGAAAGCATTCTTTTGAGAAAGGGACACTAAGCTTAGTAGAAGAGTTAAGAAGCCCTTGCCCTGCAGAGTGAAGTGGACATGGAGGTGATGGGAAGTATGGCCGGAAGGACAGAAGGATGTAGCCTGGGAATTAATTAATAGCTCTTTTGGGCTTCATCCTTTCCATCCTTGTGGTCTTTTCATTTGCTCTGCAACTTCTCTGATTGATGTCCTTGTCCGGCGGAGGCTGCATATTTGTAACTGGGATGAGCTGCTAGCCCCAAGCCAAGATGACCTGTCAAGGTTGCTCATGATTCTGGACCGGGATGTGAGGGAGTTAGGGGAAGGAGAAAGGAAATAACAAAACCACTGGCAGACAGATTTTTGGACGTCTTCTTTCATTGAGCAACTGACTGACTCATTAGAAAACACAATGATTTTCACAAGAGATGGATGCAGTTATGTCATGAATGGGTATTATTATTGTATTCCAGAATCATATTCTTTCTCTTGTGTCCCCACATTTGTGTCCCCTCTTATGTCTCCTCTCCAGACGTCTCCCCACCTCAGAATTTTGTATTTCTTATTTCTGGATCAGTCTAAGTTTACAATTAGTCATTTGAAATGGGAGCATTCATTTCATATAAACATGAATTTAATGCCAAATTCTTAGCCTCTGTTTTATAATGTGTAGTAGCAGAAAGGGAATTGGATTCTGGGGTCAGAGGAGCTGAGTTCAGATGTGTAACTCAGCCTGGGTCTGTTTCTTTATTTGTAAAATGCAGAGTTTGGCCTGATTTCCAAAGTTTATTCAGCTCTAAATCCCATGACATCTTAAACACTTGTAATTACCATACTATAATAGCTGCTAAGAAAGCATCTAAATATTGAGAGTAGATGCTAATTTGTTAGTTTGGCAGTTAGGACTGTGTGTACCACGAGCTCTCCTTACCTAGCTCTCGGTGATCGTGTTTTTATGTTGCTTTAAGATTTGCAGAGTACTCCACAAAGATTTACTGAGATTCTTCCTGTCTACTCTCTGAGGCTGGTGCTCTTATTATCCCCATTTTACCAAGGGGGAAATAGAGACTAAAGAGATCAAGTGAATTTGTCTACTGTCATATAGCTAATTTTAGTCTTCCTGGCTCCAAGTCCAGTATCCTGCCCACAAAGTGACATAGTTGCTTCATAGCCACCATTTGAATACTACATAATCCAATTAAAGATTAGATTAAGGATTTAGCACTTGATTTATGTCACTTTATTTGAATTCCATGTTAGGTAGGGGTTATTATCATCTCCTCTTTATATACTGAGAAAGGTTAAATGGCTTGCCCAGAGTCCCGTAGTAAATGTCTGAGGTAGATTGTAAACACAAGCTTTCTTGACCCCAAATCCACAACTCTATCCACTGTGCCGCCTGCTTTACCATCCTGCAAGTAAATACTGGGAAATTAAAAAATTCCTTCTGCAAACAGAGCATTGAAATATTCTCTTTCTTTTTCCTTTGTTTACTTCTGCTACGCCACCAAATACATGTTATGTGGAGCAGGCGTTAAGTACATGTCTGCTGAATACATGGGTGGTGCACCAGCCAGCTCTCAAACCATATTCTGGGACCAGTTAAAGTGTAATTGGAAAATATTTAGGAAGGTAAATAAAAATACAATAGAACTCAGATAATGTTAATATGTGGTTTTCTAAGTCAACATGAGGTCAATCAAAATCCTTGCGTGTGATATAGTAGTTACCGCTCCTATTTGAGTTTGACACGCTTGCCTTAGAATGAAGATATTCTTTTTCCCAATGTTTCGAAACCACTTAAATAGTCTCTTATTTCTTGCTTCTTTGCAAAGGTAGGCAATAACTAGTAGCATAGTATTTTAAAGTTTATAAGACAGATTCTTTTGTCTTAATTGATCCACACAACAGTTCTGTGAGGTAGGTCATCCAGCTGTTGTTAATCTCATCCTAAAGATGAAGAGATTTAAACATGGAGAAATAAAGTTTTTAACCTGCATGTTAGGGTTCCAAGAATCCAGAGGACTTTAGCATTAATACTCCATTCTGCCTTTCACTAAGTCTTCCATGGAGCTAAAGAACCTTTCTGAATCAATACTTGGCTTTCTCTCTTGACAAAAATAAAATAAAATAAAATAAAAACGTGACATTATATCTATAGATACTTAGCATGATTTTGGAGTATAGAATATTGAGTATGAGGCTTATTAATTGGAGCAAATACTCTAAATGTTACCCTAATTTCAGAGTCACCATCCCATTGTAAAACTAAAGGTTGGACTATAGTCAAGCTTCTGTCACTGTCTCTTTGTCATAGAGAATCCAAATCTGTTAGGTTTCCTGGTAGGTAAATCTTGTTCTTGCATCCAAGAAAGTGTCTATTAACCTCCAGAGAAGCACCTAAGAGGATCTAGCCCTGGATTTTGAGTCAGCTCTCAAAATTCTGCTTTGTAAAATGGAATAGTTGTTTTGATAATCTTTAAGGTCACTTCTAGCTTTTAATTTTATGATGTTTTTCACTTTTTCAAAGTGTTTTGATTGATTGAACAACATTGTTGTGTAACTCCTTTTATTTTTCTAATAGAATATTTGAAAGGGCAGAATTGGGGGAGTGTTATGCAAGTAAGCCTGGTCTACCATTGCAAAGTCCCATTATAATCATGCTGCCATGGTGACAAATTCTTATTAGAATTTATAATGGGATTATCCTCTTCTGAGTTTAATTCCTGACAAGTCCATTTGTAGAATAATAAGATTAAAGTCTTGATGTGGTCAAATGAATTTATGTGTTACAAGGTAGACTTCTCTTGGTGTAAGGAGAATCTTGGAGAATTTTGGGGTGCAGAGACTATTTAGAAAGTGAAAATGATGTTTACAATAGAAAAATACATTAATAATATATTTGAAAATAAAAAAAAATAGAAGTGAAATAAAAAAGGATTGAAATCTTGACCATCACTTTGAGAAAGAGAGAACTTGAAATTAAATTCTAAATTAAATCTGCATCCCTTGTTCCTTATTGCTTGGAGAATGCGTGATAATAACGATGAGCTATAAAGTGTTTAAAAATTTAAAAGATGAAATTTAAAGTTTAAAGTTTAGAAGTCCATGTTCCATCAAGCATTGAACAAGAGTTAGTATGTATATGTGTTATATTTCATCTAGGACAGAAAACATTTTCACAGCAAAAGTGCTATTTAAAATAGCCGGTTTTTAAAACTTGTTGTTATCCTGAAACTCCCAAGTGTTGATCCCTTCATTCATTCAATAAATACATATTAAAGAACTACTATGTATATAAATTACACTTTGCAAGACATTATATCATACTTTCCCTAAAAAAAAAGAAGAAAAACCTATTGAATCTTCAACATGCTTAAATATTTGTGATGAGATCTCCCTCTAGTGGCAGGCCCAAATGAAAGGAGTGAATGAATTTATTCTTGACAGGAAAAAAGCTTGTCATACAAGTCACAAAATACAGGTGTGTGGACACTTCATCTTATTAAAAATATACAAATAAAAAAGCACTTTGTGAAGGTCTTAGATTCAAATATATTACTTGTCATGTCCAAAGTAAGTTTCCTTGTGTGGAACCAATTGATCAAAAAGTACTTTTTAAAGCAATTACTCTGTCAGGCGCATGATAAGTGTTAGGGATACAGTCTCTTCCATCAAAGATCTTATATTCTAATGATATAAAACATGGGGTAGAAGAAGATGAATATTAAGTAGGTAGAACTTGACTTAATGAGGGATGGCACTAGTAACTGGTTGGGAATGGGGGAAGGAAAGAAGGTCTCCTGAGGGAGATGATACTTGAGCATAATCCTGAAGGAAATAAAGGATTCTAAGATACAGAGAGTCTGTCAAAGTTAGACTATGTAATCTCCATAATATGTTCTAGTGCTGAGATTTTCAAATTTTGTGACAGGAATCCATCAACCTTTATGCACTGAATAAAAATTTATCAACTACTGGATGATAACTCCATCATTCCTTAACTAAATAATATTTCACTGTTGGAGTTCATTCTAATCAATGTTTCGTCCCCCAGTTCTCTACTTCACACAGTGATCTCCATAGTTCTGGGTTTCATCTTCTGAGCTATTCCAATGGATTTCTCATTGGTCTTACTCCTCTCCCTCTTCCCTAAAACTGCCAAAATAGTTTTCCTAAGTACAGATCGATCACGTTGCTCTCTTACTCAGTAAACTTAAGTGATTCTTGTTGTCTCTGGTATAAAACACGAACTCATCTGTTTGGATTTTAAAG
Source organism: Antechinus flavipes (assembly GCF_016432865.1). Taxonomy (NCBI): domain Eukaryota; kingdom Metazoa; phylum Chordata; class Mammalia; order Dasyuromorphia; family Dasyuridae; genus Antechinus; species Antechinus flavipes. The sequence goes on along the minus strand of NC_067403.1, from coordinate 35,713,322 downwards.
CCCTTTGCAACCTGCCTTTAATCTATCTTTCTAGCATCTTTATATATTACTTCCTTTCTCAAGTCCAGTCAAATTGGTCTCTCTCTTTCTGAGAACTCCTTCTTCTTTCTTCATACCTTTTACTCTGTTTCTTCCCCATGCCCTCTTCTCACTTCTCCCTTGTAGAATCCTTCAACTTTCTTCAAGGCATAACTCATATACCATATAATAATGAAAATTTCCCCACCTGTTTCTGGTCCTCCATTCGTAACCCCTTTTATTTGATGACCTGGCATTTATTTTGACTTTGTTTTATTTATACATCTATGTAGCATTTACTCTGGGCGACTATCCTGACTTCCACTCACACTTTTTGGCAGGGTGTCTAGATGGTGGCTATAACCTTGAATTTGTGTGTGTTCCTCTAAAACTTTTATTTGTGAGTCCGTACTAGTGTGTTTTATATCAAGACAGCTGGTAGATGTCATTAATTTTAGTAAAAAAACACACCTTACAGAGATGGCATAGTAAGAACAGCGGTAAGAAAATCATTTCCTTTATAAACTTGAGATGTGCTCTCTCCCCCAATATGTATAGCATCTATAGGATGAGCGAGTTCCAGTAAGTAGAGAACACATCATCATTCCTCTGTACCCACAAAACTTGAAGTCCTTTCTTTCTTAATGGAAACATCACAGAACTTCCTCCCTGGGGGCAGTGTGTCTGATGAATGAGTCTTAATCTGTTCTCTTAGAGTCTCATAGCTTTTCAAAGGCCAGTATGTCACCCAGGTGGCTCAATGGATAGAGTTTTTAGTCTGGACTGAGGAAGATCTGAATTCTTATCTTGTCAGAGTTGCTAGATGTGTGACCCAGAGCAAATTATTTAACCTCAACTATCTCACAAGGATAATAAGTAGCTACCCTGCTGGAATGGTATAAGGATTAAATAAAATAAAGCACTTAGCAAGTGCCTGACACATAGGAGTTCTATAAATGCTTATGCCCTTCTCTTCTCTTCCTTCTTTTGTCCGTCCACGGCCAGCTCTCTCCTCTCCTTCCTACTTCTGTCCGTCCACGGCCAGCTCTCTCCTCTCCTTCCTACTTCTGTCCGTCCACGGCCAGCTCTCTCCTCTCCTTCCTACTTCTGTCCATCCACGGCCAGCTCTCTCCTCTCCTTCCTACTTCTGTCCGTCCATAGCCAGTTCTCTCCTCTCCTTTCAGATATAATGCTCCTGGCCCCCGTTTATAGCCTTGGATATCTGCATCTCTGTTATCAGTGTCTGACTATAATACATGTCTTTCCTCATTCCACCGTGCCTTGAACTGTCTGTAATTGAATCTCCAAATGCTTTGTCTCCCTCTGGACTATTAGCTCTGCTTCTAAGAACCGTGGCTGTTGGGGTGGGGAGAGAGATCTCCTTTTGCCAAGACTTATTGCCTTTCAGGGACCAGATTCTTCCTCAATCAGTGGTTCCTGCCCCTACTCTCTAGAGTTTAGTTATTTAAAGCCCTGTAATGTCATGGCTTCTTATTGCCCATTTAATGATTTTACTCCTTTCTGGCTCAATCAGAGACCAGATGTTCATTTTTTCATAAAGGGATAACAAGATGTTCACACATTGTTAACTTATTGCATCTTGTGACTACATCAACTGAGCTGGGGGGGGGGGAGACACACAAATTTTTCATTTCTCTCATACTTATGTATGTACTTGTCTTTCCAGATAGAAAGTAAACTACTCAAGAAAAGGACTCATTTCTTTTTTTTTTTTTTTTTTTTTGTATTTGTATCTCTAGTACCCAGCACTAGCCTGTAGTGTTGGAGGCATTTAATAAATGTTTGTTGTTTGATTGATTGACTGATAAGGGACAGAAAGTTTTCCATTTAACAAAAAAGAGAGAAAATTGTTGCATATTGCTTTTATAGCTTCATCTGTCTACCCAAAACCCCTAGAAAAAGAGCCATTAAAGCCAAATGAAGACTTTTCCTGAACACACATGTATTTCAGACTCAAATATGTTTCCAGATACTCATTTGGACATTTTGTCTGTGACACCTTTGGTTTGCAGATCTTCAGCTAAAAGGCAATGAAATATAGTGATTAGAGACTCTATCTCAGAGTCATGGGGGAGTAGATTCAAGTTCAGCCTTTGATCCATATTGGTCCTGGCTAAACCACTAAATCTTTCAGTGCTTCAAGCAACTCTGTTTCTTTTCTATAAAAAAAAAATTAATATTTTATTTTTCCCAAATCACACGTAAAAACAAATTAGGAAATCCTAAGTTCCACATCTTCTTTCTCCCTTTCTTCCTCCCTCATTGAGAAGGAAGAAATTTGGTGCGGGTTATATATATATATGTAATCTAAGATTGTAAGCTTCAAAAAAGATGCTGACATACTGATGGAGAAGATTCCTGCTCAGGTAAACAAGCAAACAAACAAAAAAAGATAAAAAAAAACACCCCTCTTAAATGACAATCTTGCAGTCTGATTTTAAATTTACTGGTGAGACTGAGATGCTAAGAGCTCAGTTTATAATAGCCCCACATAATAAAATTCCTGTTTTTATTCATCATGCTGCTTTTCCCCCTCCTTGTGGCAAATGTGGACAATTATGAGTAGGCCTGTGATGGACGGAATACTTTGAAGAGTGAAAATTGAAGTACTCTCTGAATAATTTGAAAGAATAACATTATATGAAGTGAAAGAATATAAAACCAAGTATTTAATACTCAACTTAGTGTTAATTGAAACCATCTTTAATCATTAAAGAAAAGTGATTGCTTATATTTTAGTGCTATCTATTCTAAAAAAACAACTAAATCCTTTTTTTCAGGTGACATTCATTTCTGAATGCATGCTTCTCTTTCTTAGTAAATCTTCCCCTATAACAAAAATTTGGGAAAAAAGAAAAAAAAGGAAAGCATTTTAGTAAGACCAAGTAATACATTTACTTCATATGACAACATTCACAAAACTCCACCACTATAATTCCCTACCGCTCCAATAAAAGGAGGGAATTGCATTTTCTCATCTCTTTTTTAGGGGCCAATCTTGACCATTATAATTATAATTATATAATTATATATAGAAATATATATATAATTTGGTTGGTTTTTTTTTATTATTTCCATTTGCATTATTATAGTCATTACATAGATTATTTTTCTGTTTGTATCACAGTGCTTCACAGTTAATATAAAGCTCTGTGTATTCAAAAAAAGCGATTTTTTTAAAGAGTAAGAATGTTTGAATTGGACCCTCAGTCTTGTGATGATTTTCTCGAATTGCCTTTTACTTACATTTAAAATAAGCTGATCTATATTCTCTCTTACAGGTCAATGTGAGCCAATTACCCTGGAACTTTGCCTCAACCTTCCCTATAATCATACCCATTTCCCAAACTACCTCGGCCACAGGACTCAGAAAGATGCTTCTGTCAGCTGGGAGTCCTCCCTCTTCCCGGCCCTCGTTCAGACCAATTGTTACAAATATCTCATGTTCTTCGCTTGTACTATCTTAGTACCAAAGTGTGATCCACATACCAACCAACACATCCCACCCTGCAGGTAATGTCCTTGAACCACTCAACCAATTCAATCTGTATTTTAACATGGAAAGAAGTCATACATTTTCAATTGTGCCTAATGAAGGGAATGAAATGAGGGAAATTAATTTAGTAAAATTTAGACGGGATAAAAAAGAAGCAGCTTAATGGTTAAAGTCCAAATTCAGGATTCAAGTGCCAGAAATGCTGCCAAGAAAATGAAATGTTTTATTGTTTTGAATACGTACAAAAGTGAGCATTGGGAATATTTTTTTAATATGTATGGTTGTCAAAGATAAATATGATTTGTAAACTTCTTTAGGTAATTAGCACTTCATAGTGATACAGACAAAAATGCCAATAATATCTAAGCACAAAAAGTGCCGTGGGAAATATCACTGAAGCGTTGGGTGATTGTAGAAGGAAATTTGGAAAAGTGGTAAAAGTGAGAGAGATACTTTAGACACTTAGCTGATTGTGCAAATCTTGAGCAAATCATTTAACCTCATTCAATTCCAGTTTCCTTGTGTAAAATGGGCATGATAATATCTCCAACCTCCCATGGTGGATGTGAAGATCAAATGAAATAATCTATATTACATAATATTTTATAAACCTTAAAATGCCATATAATTACTATTATTGTTATTATTTATTATTGTTAAGATAAAAATATGAATAAATAAACGAATTGTAGATCAGATTTAAAAGTTTCCGGTTGAGAATTAGGAGCATAATGTTATAAAATAAGTGTGGGAAGGTACAAAATTATAGAATAGTTGAGAGTTTAATAGAGGAATACTGGTACAATGAAATTTAGTATCTTCTTATAAAATTTAAAAATTTTTTAAATTAAATATCCATTAATAAAAGCATTAGTAGTGATACACCCAGGGGGAAAATTCATTCATTTATTCAATTATTGTCTTTTTAAACTAGGTTCAAGTACTAATGAAGTTTTATACCCATTGTTTAACTTATCAGGGAATCTTTTAAAAGTTAATTTTTCTTTGTCTTTGGGCAAGAATCATTAATTTGAATGAATGAAATGAATAATTCATAATTATATAGCATTAAGAATAATTGTGTTTAAAAATACAGACAAAATTGTCATATTTGATCCTATACTTGTCCAAAGAGATCTCATTATCATCTCCCCCCTCTCCCCCAATTTCCTCTTTTCCTAACTACATCCTTCTTATAATGAGGGCAATCTTTAGTTGTCCCAATGTGTATCTTGCCATTGGGCCCAGATGACTCCAGAGGAGAAGCTGAGGCTGGTGACTTTGCACAATCCTCCCACCTTCCCTCCTATCAATTTACTTGGTTTACTCTGGTCATACTAGAACATTAAATTGTGTGTGTGTGTTGATGGAAATTGTCCATTACTTTTGGACTTCTGACTGATTTCTTATGGAGTTCCTGGGTGGAAGAAGACATTTATTGCAGTTTCTCATTGGACTTACCATTATTTGGTCTGGTGAGAACTTCAGGGTTAGCTGAGTATTTCGGGTGGTTTGTGTCACATTCAGGCAGCCATTTTGGTAGGGAGTTCCTGTATAGGGCATTTTAAATATTTGTTTTTTCTTATTTATGTTCATCTTATTAAGTAGATTTTAGTTTTATAAGTTTGTAGATTTTATTTATTCTTAGTTAATGGGAGACATATGTCGAGGTGAAAATTTAAAAATTTAATACGGTTAATATTTATTATATTTAGAGATCATCTAATCTAATTGAGGCCCAGGGAAGTTAAACTATTTGCTTGAGATCTCACAGATAATAAATAGTAGAGCCAGGATTTAAAGTCAGGCTTCTTGACCCCAATATACTAAATTACCTAATCATTGGTATTGAATTAGTGTTCATTTTTAAGCTGTTCTTGTCAGATAGAACTATTGTATTTTAGAATAGACTGCAAAGATTATATTTGAAGGTTCCAGTAATTTCCCAAAAAATACTACTGAATTTCATGAAAGCTACTATAAGCCAGTGGTAGTCATGTTTTAGAAAATAAAATAAATAGATGATCTTATTCATTTCCCTGATTCAGAATATCCCTAAACATATGCTTTTAAAGGAATTATCTTATGGAGTAATTACTTTGTGAAGTCATGAAGTTTGGTTTACTCTGTATCATGGAACCTTTAAAAAGGCTTTATTATTTGAAAAAGTGCTTTTTTTTTTTCTCATTTTGATCCTATAAATCCTATAGGAACATGATCTGAGGCCAAATTTGAACTCAGGTCCTCCTGACTTCAGGGCTAGTGCTCTATCCACTACAACATAGCTGCCCTAAAGGAGATATTTTTAATGAGACAAATTCTTTTAGAGGATAATCAGCCATGTTTTGGGTTTGTCCTACATCTATTTTTTAAAACTTAAATGCTTTGAATTTGTTAAAATTTCAAATACTTTTCCAAGAAGGTATTTTTCTCAAAGATACTATATTATGCTTGTGTTAAGGAAATTTTAATATTCATGCATAGGTAGATAAGGAGGCCTGTGGAAATAATGAAAGATTTAGAGCTCTGCTGGCTCTGCTGGCTCTGCTGTTTACTACCTGTATTATTGATCAAATCATATACCTTCTGTGGGGTCCAGTTTTTTAGGACATCTGAAAAATAAGGGAATTGGAATAGTTGACCTCCAGATTAAATTTCATCAGATTTCAATCACATTGGATTATGAGCTCCTTGAAAGGATTGTTTTTCACCTTTCTTTATATTCAAGGATTTAGCACAGCACCTGGCACATATTAGCTATTTATAAGTGCTTATTAACTGACTTATAATGATAGAATTATCTTATTAAATATTATATGAATTAATTTGCATCTTAGAAACCTTATATGTAAGTGCCAAATTTTTAAAGAAATGTTTTCCAGAGGTGATCATCTGCAATATGATTTAATTAGGATAATCATAGCTCTGATCCTAATTATCAACATAACAAAGTATGATTCAGATTGACAAAATTTAGTTTTAAACTCAGAACACTTAGAGAACATGTGTTTAAAATTGGAATTTTTGTTACATTTTTGTAATTTGTCGAGTCTTAGAACTAAAGGAAGTCATCTTGTTAAACCATGTTTTTTAAATAAGAAAAATCAACTGTAGCCCCAAGAAGTTAAATTGCCACATAATAATAGAACCAGGGCTAGAAACTATGCCTGCTAATTCTTGGTCTGTGAAATCATTTGTTATTTCTTAATATCTTGATGGAAATATTACATAGAAAAATAGTTTTGTTTTCTTCTATTGGAGTAGGCAGTGGAAACTATTTTAATTTTCAGTGGTTCTCCCATTTAATGGTTTGGGAATAAAATTCCTTTGAATGAAATTGACTTTTAATATGTGAGAAGAGGAAATCGTTATGTTGTCTTGGGAACAGGCATTTTTTGGGCGAGTTAATGCTCAAGTCTTGCTGTAGAAAGGATTATAAGTAAGGGATTTATTCAATGTGATGACCTGGGATTGTGGAAGTTGTTTGGATTTTAGCCATATAGTCAAATATTAGAATATTGTTAGAGTTCCTAGGATTCTTAAAAATTACCTAATCATGAAATTCTTAATCTAGGGTTCGTGAATTTATTTTTTAAATTTATATTGATAAAAATACATTTTAGCATGATGGATGCCTGTGAATTTTGTTGTATCTATTAAAAAAATTATTCTTAGAAAGGGTCCATGGTGTCATCAGCTGCCAAAGGATCTTTAATACAAACAAAAGTTAAGAATCTCTGATCTAATCCAGACTCTTTATTTATGCAAAGGAAAAAAGCCATGTCTGTTGGGATGAAGTGACTTGCCTAATGTCACAAACTGAATTAGTGGAAGGGGTGAAACTAGAGCTCTAGTCTTTTGATTCCTAATTCAAAGCTCTTTCCATGGGAATACCCTTTCATCTTTCCCCATTCCCTGGAGAAAGAACTATCCAAAGAAGGGTCATAAATTCCACTGATTGGGAGACACGAATCTGCATTTATCCGTACTTGGGGGAGAAGGGCAGAAGGGAATGCCTGACGAAGACACAATAGGAGCAAAACTCTCATCCCAAAATGCATCCCTGTATCCCTGGGACAATTTCAAAGTCTGCTATCAGATGGTGAAGTGAGTGCTGGAACACACTCTCTTAGGAAACATGGCCCAGTTTTTTGGTCACCAAATGCCACGGATGATGCTTGTTAATTTGTCGAATGCGAAAGCCTGGGAAGGGTTTCTAGCCTCTGACTTTTGTTCACTTCCATAGGGTGCTGTGTGAACATTCCAAAGAACGTTGTGAATCTGTGCTCGGGATTGTAGGTCTTCAGTGGCCAGAAGACACAGATTGCACTCAATTTCCAGAGGAAAATTCGGATAACCAAACCTGCCTAATGCCTGACGAAGATGTAGAAGGTTGTTGTTGTTATGGTGATGATGATATTGAAAAGGATTAGTGCATGCCAGATTCTTAAGGTCTTGTTTTGCTCTTTATTTCTTTCACCTTCATTACCTCTTAACATTTGGGGCCCATCTGTTACACATTGCCATTTCTTTGCCTTTTTAGTGGTAATCATAAAAATGAAGTAAGATGTAGGCATCCATGATGCAAACACCTGATTAGGAACATTTCTTAATATGAAACCGACCTCTAACCAGATGTCCAATGATGGATTTCCTCCCAGCTTCTTGTGTGGGTTTATTCTGAAGATCTCAGGAGGGAAAGAACTCCTCCTTAATCTTGCTTCCCCAAATGGTGGTGGGCAGGAAGAATTACTCTCTCTTGTCCTAAATGGCCATTGAGAGAAGAAATAAACCTCCCAAATATAAATCTGGAAGGGCCCATATAGAACATTTTAGTCAAACCCACACATTTTACAGGTGAAGAAACTGAGGCAAGGAGAAGTTAAATGATTAACCCAAAGTCATGCAGATATTACGAATTCAAACCTGTCTTCTAACATAGAATCGGTACTATTTTTTGCTCTGCGAAATTGCCTCCTTAGAGTTCTGTCTTGCCTTTCTTGTGGGAAAAAAGAGATGAGATAATCCACTTTTCCCAGAAGGGTAAAACATGGAAATTGCATCTTGATTAGGAACAGCCATCTAATTTTGTTTATTGTTTGGGGTTCTTTTATTTTTCCTACAAATATCCCAAATTATGGATTTTTAAAAAAAATTCTCTCTGACTTGTTTTTAAAAGGATCCAGTAAGGGCTTGGAAATGTTTTGGAAATGTAGGAGTGGGTAGTAGTAGTAGAAGCAGTCTGGCTATAGCAGACATAAAGGAACAGAACATAATAGACTACCTTCCCAGACTTTGAATTCCAAACTGAGTGATAGAAGAAAAAGGTTTAGAGTTTTATTGAACTTGATGGAAAGTCTGGCAAAGTAAAAGAAGGAAATACTCAACGTCTGCCTTCCATCTGCAGAGTCAGTTTGGAAAACTATTGACTTCATTATATAGTAATAGTAGAGGAACTTGTATCCTCCTCCCTGAATCAGGCACAAGAAAAGAGAAAAAAAAAAAAAAAAGGAAAAATGGAAAAGGGATATGAGTCCATTTGCCAAGATCCATTTTCCTTACAAAAAGAACTCATGCAAATAGAGACACTGCACAAGAAAGCTTCTGAAATGCCACTGAATTCAAATATTCCATAATTCCTTTTAAATTATTTCAGTTATATCACATTCTTCTGAATATCATTAGTAGCAATAAATAATCCTCCTTTGACTGAAGATTTGATTATTTTTTAACAGCCAAAAGTTATTCAGAAATAAGCCTGACAATCAAGATAAGACAAAGTCAGAGAAAATAGCCTTAATAAAACATTTCCAAGCCCTTAATGGATCCTTTTAAAACAAGGATGTTACCTAGGAAGAAAAGTTCTGGAAAGGATAGTATATCAGTCTTTGATATGAATGATTTTGTCCTGTTAGCTAGTAGAGAAGATAGATCTCAAAGAATAGGCAAGAAGAGAGAAAAGTTTTGAGGTGAAGGAGGGTGGGAGAACACAGGATACTTGTAGGAAAAAAAGGCTGGAGCGAATGACTAAGGTGGGTGGCCCTGATTAATTTAGGGGTCTCATCATTAGAAGGGAAAGACTGAGCAGGGGAAGAGAGGAGTGTGATTAATAGCAAAATGGTAGAAGATTCCCTTACACATCGTGGATCAAGGAATCATAGATTTAGATTGAGAAGGTGTCTTAGAGATCATAGAGTCCAACCCCCTTATTTTAGAGATGAAGAAATCAAAGCCCAGAAAAGTGAAGATAGTCATTTAAGATCTCACAAGTAATTAGTGGAAAAGTCAGGATTTGGACCCATGATGTCTGAGTCCAAATGGCACTCTTTCAACTGTACCATTTTGACTCTTAATAAATATGTTGCCAAATTGATTTGGATGTGCCCCCAAAGTATAGGATCCCTCAAAATTAATCTATTTCATAGAGCCAGGCTTGCCTTTATCAGATGTCTCTCTGACCCTTATCTCCAATAAAAAAATACATTACTTATCTTGTTCTGTGGGTTTTACAATTCAATGACACTGTTACTATTGATTGTTAACAACAGAGTGCTCCCCTAGTCATTTCAAGTGCCGCTCCGGAAGATGTATTCTGGCGTCCAGAAGATGTGATGGGCAGGCTGACTGTGAGGATGATAGCGATGAAGATCACTGCGGTACGTAACAGCTGCTTCTTTTCTAGATAGGAAGAGCAATAGCTGTGTAGTGGGTACAAGGGAATAACGATTCTGGCTCTCTCACCCAAGGTAGCTCAGAGAAAGGGTTGGAAGAAACCAAAGCTATTTCAGCTATTTCTTATGGTGCCCAATATACTGAACATTTGAGAGAGAAATCTCTAGCAAGCATGAAGAATATGCTTGAAAAATTATAATTTTTGAACCCGATGCTCATGATGGGGATTGTTCTTGGGGGAAAAAACAAAACAACACTGTCCCAAATTTAGCTAGAGGAGGGAATCCTGGCCAGCTGTTGTTCGGTGTTAAGGTCCGGGATTGTCTGCCCTTGTCATTTCTCGAGGAGTTTTCAGGGAGGCTGTTCCTTCTACCGTAGTTTGGCACTTAATCTATAATATATTCTGAGAAAGGTAAGTTAAGTGATTTGTTCAGAGTCACATACCAGTACAGTTAGAGGTAGAACTTTGCACCCATATTATTCTGACTTTAAGGCTGGTTTTCCCTAAGCCACCCTATCCCATTGACTATCTGCCAGTTTGTATTCTCTTCCAAAGAAAGAAGAACCTTAATATAACTTGGTCATGTCATTTATATAATTAACATTAAATGTGATCAACATTAAACATAATGCTTCCATTTATCAGATTCTAGATATCATTAGTGGTAATAAATAATCCTCCTTTGACTGAAGATTTGATTATTTTTTATATTATATTGGGGAAAATCACATTTTAGGTCTAAAGAAATTAGAGTTTGTGTAGATTTAAATAGACTTTAGTTCTGAAAACCTATTTTGGTTTTTAATGTTCTCCATGACTTAATCTCTCTGAGCAAAGGATGAAACTTTTTCTGGCATCTCTACTGGTGAGCTTCAACCTCACCAGCATTATAGCCCAAAATCTCAACGATAATTTCAAGAGGGTACTCCAAGCCTCTTTCCATTTCTGACAGCTAACCTCTGGCCTTATGTACTCTTAGAGTGGAGCGGGGCAGAAACCAGAGCATAAGTGTTTTCAAAACAGTGTTCACAATAAGTGACCAGTTGAATTAACTTGGATTTTGATTATTTTGCTCATCTTACCTTCCGAGTTTTTATTGACCCTTTTTACTTTTGAGAAGCAATCCATCTTTTAGAACCATTTTTATTCTCCTGACCTTTAAGGTATGAAATATTGTCTTATTTCCCAAAATGTATTTCTATGAAAGATCTTGCCCTTCTTGGGGCTAGACAAAATGTCATAAGCAATCAACAGAATTCTTATCTGCTGCTATAAATATGAAAGACTGCATCTGTTGGAAAATTACAGCTGTCAGAGTGACCTGACATTGACCATGGAAAATGTTGCAGTGGAAGGGACGTTCAGTGCTTTGAAGTTCTCAAAAGTTACTCTTTCCTTATTTATGTCTTCATGGGAAGAAAGGAATCAAAAGTCATTGGATTTTTCTTATTTAAAAGGCTTTTGCAGAAGGATATGTTGGATTTGCTCACAAAACAGAATCTCAGATGGTGATATTATGCTGGAGTTAAAAGATGAAATTGCATTTCATCATCACATTTTAGGTCTAAAGAAGTTTGAAATAATCACTGGGAGTCTCCAACATTAGGAGAATGCCGTAGATGAGGAGGGTGATTAGAGAAGAATACTAGAAATTGGAGGTCAGCTGTAGGATTTAGGAGGAGATGATTGTTGAGAAAATGAGATTCTACTTTAACAGAAAATTGAAAGCTTGATGGTGCTTAAGCAACTTTAAAAAATTCATTTTCTATTTTTAAGGATTTAAAATCCTTGTAAATTAAGTTCAACTCGGTATTGAGGGTTGATGGCTTAATATTTATTGAGCATAGAAGGAGGCTAATGAGAATTTTAAAAGCAGCTAAAACAAAATGCTTGATTAAAAAGATTCACAATCACAGTGATTACGGAAAAAGTATCCAGCCACTTGACCAAAATCAATTTCTGTATATTCATTTGAATATAGAAATATGTTGTGTTTTGAGAATATATAACACATCAAACAAAATAATTCAATTGTATTTAATGAACATTTATTAAGCACCTGCTACATGCCAGGTATTGTGTATAGGGTTATTAGTCACACAGTGACAAGACATGTCTACTCAAACAGAACTTATGTTCTAGTAATAATTTGACAAACTACATTTAGTTAAAGTTTGAGAACCCCCTATTTTCATCTTAAAAATGGCTTTTTTCCCCCTTACAAGATGGCCATGTTGGTAGAGTTTTTCTACAAATCCATCTTTGGGATTTTGGAACACAACTTTCCATAGAGATGGGTGTTACAAAAGGTTGGTTAGATTTTTAGTCTGTCCTAGAAATGTCTTTGCTTTCTTTTTTCTTTTATTTCCTTTTAATGGATTTACTTCACTGCTATATCAGGGAAATTCGGTAGACATAAGCATAGTTGGAGTTCATGATCATGTTTAATAAGATTTTTCACAATATTTTGTGGGCAAGTCAGAGAAACTTAGCTTGAGTGATCAAAGGAACTTGTAACTGGTTTAATGACCATGTCCAAAGAGTATTAATAAATTGGCAAAATTGATAACTATTTGATGTGAAATTGGATGGAGTTTGCAGTAGAATGTTGAACGTTCAGCGTTTTTTACAGGACTTTGGTGAAAATATTGAAAGTAAATTACAATTAACCTGACCTCAAAAAACTATTTTATTCACTGGGTAGCTAATAGACTGAGATCTGATAATATTTTGCCAGGCAAAAATAGAGGACCGTTCTTGTTATATGAATTTTAATAAATATAACTGTAAGGTTCAGCAGTTAGGTTAAACAAAAATCAATGTCTAGCAGTGTACAAGAAATGGCCAGACAGCTTGTGAACAAAGATTCAAGAGTATTAGTTTGTTTTGTTTTTTTTTCTCTCATAAATTTTGCCAGCTAAATTTTTTTCACTCCTATTCTCAGATCTGAATGAATATCTGTGTCCCTCAGGACATGGGCATCATCTGCTGATTGAAAAAGTGGAATCTTTTAAAGGTAGCTAGTAACAAGAACAGAATACCATCTCAAAGTGATCCAGACCCCAGCTTTTTTTTTTTTTTTAATTTTTTTTTATTTTTTTTTTTTTGTTTTTTTTTCTCTCATAAATTTTGCCAGCTAAATTTTTTTCACTCCTATTCTCAGATCTGAATGAATATCTGTGTCCCTCAGGACATGGGCATCATCTGCTGATTGAAAAAGTGGAATCTTTTAAAGGTAGCTAGTAACAAGAACAGAATACCATCTCAAAGTGATCCAGACCCCAGCTTTTTAAATTGAGGTTCATGACCCCATATGGGGTCTCATAAATGAACATGGGAATCATGAAATTATGATTTATCATCAGAAAATATTTGATTTGTATCCCTGTTTCATTTACTTATATATCCCAGGGTCCTGGAAACATTTCTCAGGTGAAAAGGGGTTACAAATGGAAAAAGTTTAAAAAGCCCTGAATAAATCAATAGCTGATTCAGAATCAAATGACATTTAAGATGAACAATTGTGCATGATATTTCCTTTGATTCTTTCCAATCCTCTGGGGCAGTTTACTTGTAATTCTCAATTTAATTGATCACATTTCTAATCATATGAGTCTGTTGATTATAAATTCATGAGTCTTGAATACATGGTATAGTTCAAACCCTGATTCTGGAAGCATTCTTGAGAGCAAGAATGATTTTTATTCTTTGAGCAGCAACAGAAGTTTTTGAGTGTATATTGCAAAGAGAATTACTTTGAAGTTATAATAACCATGTATTTAACAGCCTCGTCCCTCATATTTCCTCTCTCCCCGCTTGCCCCAACACTATCTTTACTCTGTAGCTTGTGTACATTTGGTTCAGCAAGCAAAGGTTCAAATTTGTAGTGCTGTTAATGACTTTTCCCCTGTGTTCATTATTTTGACATTTTCAGATCTCACTGTTAATGTTCAGCCTTGTTCAATCTATATTTCTTAATACAGAACAATTACGGAGTGAGTTAAAACTGTTTTTAACAAACTATTTCTGAACTATGTGATCTGAAATGCAAACAATAAAAAACTCTAGTGTCCATGTTATAAAATTTCTCTATTATGATATTAAAAACAGGGCTGCTACAAACATTTTGGCACATACAGGTCCCTTTCCCTTCTTTAGTATTTCTTTGGGATATAAGCCCAATAGAAACACTGCTGGATCAAAGGATATGCACATTTTGATAATTTTTTGGGCATAATTCCAGATTGCTCTCCAGAATGGTTGGATTCGTTCACAACTCCACCAACAATGCATTAGTGTCCCAGTTTTCCCGCATCCCCTCCAACATTCATCATTATTTTTTCCTGTCATCTTAGCCAATCTGACAGGTGTGTAGTGGTATCTCAGAGTTGTCTTAATTTGCATTTCTCTGATCAATAATGATTTGGAACACTCTTTCATATGAGTGGTAATAGTTTCAATTTCATCCTCTGAAAATTGTCTGTTCATATCCTTTGACCATTTATCAATTGGAGAATGGCTTGATTTCTTATAAATTTGAGTCAGTTCTCTATATATTTTGGAAATGAGGCCTTTATCAGAACCTTTAACTGTGAAAATGTTTTCCCAGTTTGTTGCTTCCCTTCTAATCTTGTTTGCATTAGTTTTATTTGTACAAAGGCTTTTTAATTTGATGTAATCGAAATTTTCTATTCTGTGATCAGTAATGGTCTCTAGTTCATCTTTGATCTCAAATTTCTTTCTCCTCCACAAGTCTGAGAGATAAACTATTCTATGTTCCTCTAATTTATTTATAGTCTCGTTCTTTATGCCTAGGTCATAGACCCATTTTGATCTTATCTTGGTATATGGTGTTAAGTGTGGGTCCATGCCTAATTTCTGCCATACTAATTTCCAATTATCCCAGCAGTTTTTATCAAATATTGAATTCTTTTCCCAGAAGTTAGGGGCTTTGGGTTTGTCAAACACTAGATTGCTATAATTGACTATTCTGTCTTGTGAGCCTAGCCTTTTCCACTGATCCACTAATCTATTTCTTAGCCAATACCAAATGGTTTTGGTGACTGCTGCTTTATAATATAATTTTAGATCAGGTACAGCTAGGCCACCTTCATTTGATTTTTTTTTTCATTAGTTCCCTTGAGATTCTCGACTTTTTATTGTTCCATATGAATTTTGTTGTTACCCCAGCTTTTTAAATTGAGGTTCATGACCCCATATGGGGTCTCATAACTGAACATGGGAATCATGAAATTATGATTTATCATCAGAAAATATTTGATTTGTATTCCTGTTTCATTTACCTATATATCCCAGGGTCCTGTAAACATTTCTCAGGTGAAAAGGGGTTACAAATAGAAAAAGGTTAAAAAGCCCTGAATAAATCAATAGCTGATTCAGAATCAAATGACATTTAAGATGAACAATTGTCCATGATATTTCCTTTGATTTTTTCCAATCCTCTGGGGCAGTTTACTTGTAATTCTCAATTTAATTGATCACATTTCTAATCATACGAGTCTGTTGATTATAAATTCATGAGTCTGAGTACATGGTATAGTTCATACCCTTATTCTGAGGCACTTTTGAGAGCAAGAATGACTTTTACTCTTTGAGCAACAATAGAAGTTTTTGAATGTATCTTGCAAAGAGAATTACTTTGAAGTTATAATAACCATGTATTTAACAGCCTCGTCCCTCATATTTCCTCTCTCTCCGCTTGCCCCAACACTATCTTTACTCTGTGGCTTGTATACATTTGGTTCAGCAAGCAAAGGTTCAAATTTGTAGCGCTGCTAATGACTTTTCCCCTGTGTTCATTATTTTGACATTTTCAGATCTCACTGTTAATGTTCAGCCTTGTTCAATCTATATTTCTTAATACAGAACAGTTATGGAGTGAGTTAAAACTATTTTAACAAACTATTTCTGAACTATGTGATCTGAAATGCAAACAATAAAAAAACTCTAGTGTCCATATTATAAAATTTATCTGTTATGATATTAAAAAGGCGGCAAGGCTGTGTTTCCTTTTCAGGTTTTCCTTCACAGGTTTTCACTTGGAATGAATGTGATGTTCTGTTTCTAGGGTGCCGGGAGAGAGGGCTTTGGGAATGTCCTGGCAGCAAACTGTGTATCAAGCATGAAATGGTTTGTGATGGGTTTCCAGACTGTCCTGATAAGATGGATGAAAAAAACTGCTGTGAGTGTATTCATGTTTGTCTAAACTGCCTTTTCATCTCAAGCACTTTATTTCTCAGCTCAAATGTATCTTTGAAGTAGCCCTTTGCCCAGGGGACTTCACAGTAGCTGTGATTTATCCAGATGGGCACAGGGACTTTGCTTTCATGTCTCTGGCCTGGTCCTTCTCCCAAGCCACTTCACTGCTTACGTCACTGCCACCTCTGCTGTCCATGGAGATTATTTCTATAGGGCACCTAGGCAGGAGGAAATGCTGTTTTACAAAACAAAAAATACTGAATGATAAAATTTTACAGCTTTAATGAGCTTACATTTGCTTCAATCCTATTCAGTGTTGTTTTTTGTTTTTTGTTTTGTTTTTTTTTCTCTCATAAATTTTGCCAGCTAAATTTTTTTCACTCCTATTCTCAGATCTGAATGAATATCTGTGTCCCTCAGGACATGGGCATCATCTGCTGATTGAAAAAGTGGAATCTTTTAAAGGTAGCTAGTAACAAGAACAGAATACCATCTCAAAGTGATCCAGACCCCAGCTTTTTAAATTGAGGTTCATGACCCCATATGGGGTCTCATAAATGAACATGGGAATCATGAAATTATGATTTATCATCAGAAAATATTTGATTTGTATCCCTGTTTCATTTACTTATATATCCCAGGGTCCTGTAAACATTTCTCAGGTGAAAAGGGGTTACAAATGGAAAAAGTTTAAAAAGCCCTGAATAAATCAATAGCTGATTCAGAATCAAATGACATTTAAGATGAACAATTGTGCATGATATTTCCTTTGATTCTTTCCAATCCTCTGGGGCAGTTTACTTGTAATTCTCAATTTAATTGATCACATTTCTAATCATATGAGTCTGTTGATTATAAATTCATGAGTCTTGAATACATGGTATAGTTCAAACCCTGATTCTGGAAGCATTCTTGAGAGCAAGAATGATTTTTATTCTTTGAGCAGCAACAGAAGTTTTTGAGTGTATATTGCAAAGAGAATTACTTTGAAGTTATAATAACCATGTATTTAACAGCCTCGTCCCTCATATTTCCTCTCTCCCCGCTTGCCCCAACACTATCTTTACTCTGTAGCTTGTGTACATTTGGTTCAGCAAGCAAAGGTTCAAATTTGTAGTGCTGTTAATGACTTTTCCCCTGTGTTCATTATTTTGACATTTTCAGATCTCACTGTTAATGTTCAGCCTTGTTCAATCTATATTTCTTAATACAGAACAATTACGGAGTGAGTTAAAACTGTTTTTAACAAACTATTTCTGAACTATGTGATCTGAAATGCAAACAATAAAAAACTCTAGTGTCCATGTTATAAAATTTCTCTATTATGATATTAAAAAGGCGGCAAGGCTGTGTTTCCTTTTCAGGTTTTCCTTCACAGGTTTTCACTTGGAATGAATGTGATGTTCTGTTTCTAGGGTGCCGGGAGAGAGGGCTTTGGGAATGTCCTGGCAGCAAACTGTGTATCAAGCATGAAATGGTTTGTGATGGGTTTCCAGACTGTCCTGATAAGATGGATGAAAAAAACTGCTGTGAGTGTATTCATGTTTGTCTAAACTGCCTTTTCATCTTAAGCACTTTATTTCTCAGCTCAAATATATCTTTGAAGTAGCCCTTTGCCCAGGGGACTTTGCAGTAGCTGTGATTTATCCAGATGGGCACAGGGACTTTGCTTTCATGTCTCTGGCCTGGTCCTTCTCCCAAGCCACTTCACTGCTTACGTCACTGCCACCTCTGCTGCCCATGGAGACTATTTCTATAGGGCACCTAGGCAGGAGGAAATGCTGTTTTACAAAACAAAAAATACTGAATGATAAAATTTTACAGCTTTAATGAGCTTACATTTGCTTCAATCCTATTCAGTGTTGTTTTTTTTGTTTTGTTTTGTTTTTTTAGCAAAAGGTATTGAAACCACTTAATTTCACAATCATAAAATAATACTGTAACTTTGAAACCAGGCACTGTCTTTTGCCTTTTTTTTTTCATTATCAGCTTTTACACATTTTACTTGTAATTCTTGGCACATAGTAGATCCTTAATCATGGTTGACTGGTAGGGAAAATGTTAGGCAAGACTTACTCTAATTTTATTTTTAAAATTTAATTTAGTATTTTATTTTCCCCACAATTATATATAAAGACAATTTTCAACAATTTTAAAAATGGAGTTCCGTGTGCCCACAGGGCTTTAAAACTCTGCATACCCTTTGATCCAACAGTGCCAGTTCTGGGTATGTGTGTCAAAGAAATCATAAATGAGGGAAAAGGACCCACATGGGCAAAAATGTTTGTGGCAGCCCTTTTTTGTAGTGGCAAGAAACTGGAAATTGTGTGAATGTCCATCAATTGGGGAATGGCTGAATGAATTATAGTGGGGAATATTATAGTACTATAAGAAACAATCAGCAGGATGTTTTCAGAAATGCATGAAAAGATTTATATGAACTGATGCTGAGTGAAGTGAGCAGAATCATGAGAACATTGTGTACAATTACAGCAATTTTATGTGATTGATCAATTGTGATAGACTTAATTCTTCTCAGCAATTCAGTGAGGGAATTGAGTCTCACAGGATCAGAATCCAGTCTGATTCTACATCTCCCAACCACAAATCTCTCCTTTTTAGGGAGGCCCTCATCCTTCTCTTTCTCAGAAATCCAGTGCCCTCTAGTTTCTTGGGTTCCCCCTACAAGTAAAAAAAATAAAGCAAATTCATTTACACTAAGGTATCCATTTCAAAGTAGAATTATTAGAAGATGACAAAAATTCAGGCAAAGGAATGAGTCAATAAGGATAGATTTTTGAGGTCTTGAGGAATCTGGGAAAAAGAAAATAGTTCCAGGTGAAGAAACTAACCTCACATCTCACCATTTCTGTAAAAGACTATTTTTCCTATTCTTCTTTTGCTTAGCAATAGTTCAGTGTGGTTATGTACTCTTTCATATTATTGGGATGAATAAAAATGATGATTTTAGTTTTTATGCTCTTCAGAAACAGAAATGTCCATAAGTAATGGTTTGAGGGTGTTTTACTATACAAAAGCCTGGTAGCCATCACGATAATGTTTTCAAAATAATATGCACATTTTATGGAATAATCACTCATATTTCTAAATAATTTTTTCCACTTGTTTTTGATACCAGCATTTTGCCAAGAAGATGAAGTAGAGTGCGCCAATCATGATTGTGTGCCTCGTGATCTGTGGTGTGATGGTGGAGTACATTGTTCAGACAGCTCAGATGAATGGGACTGTGGTAAGTCTGGTCCTCTCTGTCCCCTACCATAAGTGAAATGACCTCTGACTATGAAAGCTCAAAGATTTCTTTGTCCCCTTGCCACCATTAAAAACAATGACAGCAACAACAAATCCTTATTTTTTAAATTGAGGGAATTTTTGAGTGACTTACCTCTCTTATTTCCAGATGGAGGGATTTTTTGGTTAAATAATTTTTTTTTGTTTTATTTTTTGCTGAGGCAATTGGGATTAAGTGACTTGCTCAGGGTCACACAGCTAGGAAGTATTCGGTGTCTGAGGTCGGATTTGAATTCAGATTAAATAAATTCTGTATTCGGAGTTTCACTTTTTTTGTTGTATTTCAGTCATGTCTAATTCTTTGTGACCCTTTTTGGGGTTTTCTTGTCAAAGATACTAGAAGGATTTGTCATTTCCTTCTCTACTTCATTTTACAGATGAAGAAACAAGGGTCACACAGTTAGTAAATGTCTGAGGTCAGATCTGAACTCAAGAAGATGTCTTTTTTTTAAAAAACAATTTCTTTTGTCTTTTTTTTCTTTTGGGTTGGCAATTGGGGTTAAGTGACTTGCCCGGTGTCACACAGCTAAGAAAGATGGGTCTTGATGGCTTCAAGTCTGCATTCTCCCCACTGTACTACCCAGCTGCCCACTTTCACGTGTATAATATTTAATAAAGAGATTTTGATCTAAATGCTTTAGGTCTTTAAATTGTAAGAATAACAATGACTATCCAAGATCATAGTTTGGTCACAAGAGAAGAAATATATTTTGTGAAAATATTTCTTTTTCTCTTCTTAGTGACATTATCAAAGAACATGAACTCCTCCGCGTTCCTGACCGTTCACCGGTCTGCCACCGACCACCAAGTCTGTGCTGATAACTGGCGAGAGACCTTGAGTCAACTGGCCTGCAAGCAGATGGGTTTAGGGTAAGGTCAGTAGTTTGTAGCACTGCTGAATCTCTCAGCCTGTAGTTGAGTGCATTAGTGATATCTCCTTCTCATAAACACAAAGGTTTTTAGAACTCTTACGCAGAAAAGCTTTTCAAAGATAGAGGGAAATGATGGGGGGAGAATAGTGCCTTTAATTACCGACTCTGTTCTGAAGAGAGCTGCAACCAGACTGTGAGAGAGACTCTAAAAGCAAGAGCAATCATTGCATTTTGAAGCACTCATGAGATAAAAGGTTCCCAACATTTAGAAGGCTTTGGAGCTTGTTTTTTCTATGACCTAGATGGAGAAAACTGGTGATCTCTCGACGATGTTGCTAAAAATGTCTTTTTGAATAGTTCTAATGAAAGATGTTTAATTAACTAGATGCTTATTAAACACTTTCAATATGTAAAGGAAGGAGACAATCACTGTCTTCAAAGAATTTAAGTTCTATTTTGGGATGGGAAAAACAACATGTACACAGATAAATATGATATCATCATCATGATTACAATACTAACATTTATATAGTACCTACTATGTGCCAGGAACTGTGCTAAATCCTTTACAAATATTTCATTTCATTCTCATAATGACTCTGGGAAGTAGGGACTATTATTATACCCCTTTTATAGAAGGGAAAATGGAGGTAAATAAGTTGAGACTTATGTAACCCAGTTTGTAAGTGCTGAAGCCAAATTTGAACTCAGATTTTCCTGATTTCAAGCAGCTCTAGTGAGCCATCCAGCTATAGAATTTGTAATAAGGAGTTATGGAAGACTTCTGAGCAGGGGAGTGTCATGGTGAAATTTGCATGAAGATTATTTTGACAGCTCTATGGCAGATGGATTGGAGGAGAGGAAATTAAAAGTTTCTGTCATAGTTTAGGCAAAAATTAATAGGGGGCAGCTAGATGGTGTGTAGTGGATAGAGTCCCAGCCCTGGAGTCCAGGGAGACCTGAAAATCTGGCCTCAGAACTTGCCACTTACTGTGTGAGTCCAGGCAAGTCACTTAACTCCGATTGCCTTGTCAAAAAGAAAAGAAAAAGAAGCAATTAGGTATGGTTACAGTTGTAATCAGAGGGAATGGAGAAATGATGAATCTTAACAAACATTAAGCTATGAGGATTTAGGGAGAGAGAGGAATCAAGAAGGGCTGAATGTATAAATAGAATGATTAGGAGAATGGCGGGACCCTGAATATTTAGAGAAGTTTGGAAAATGGGTAAGTGGGAGTGGGTTCTGTTTTAAATATACTATTCCGTTCTACTTTAAATATAATGAGTTTGAGATGCTGATGGGACACTCAAGTGAAGTTGTCCAGCAGGCAGTTAGTGTTGTGGGACTAGAATTCAGGGTCATAGAGTCATCAATGTACACCCGAAAGGAACCTCAGAGATCATTAAGTCCAGTCTCCTTTTCACAGATGGGGAACTTGGGAAGTTATTTAATTCATGGAAATTAAATAACTCATCAGGGACACACAAGAAATTAAGGAACAAATATTTAGATTTGGGACGGATCCACACAGAGATGATAATTACATTCATGGAAGATGAGGAGATTGAGGAAAAATTCTATATGAAAACTAATGGACACTCATGCTTAGGGAACTTAAGCTGGAGAGTAGTCTAGCAAAGCAGGTTTTAAGACGGGGAGAGAAAAAAACCAGAAGAAAATGTCTTAGAACCCAAACAGAGGATATCTAAAAGCAGCAGAGAGGTCAAGTCAGATGTGGATGAGAAAAGGCTACCAGAGTTGGTAGCTGAGCGATGGCTGGTCTCTTGCAGGAGAGCATTTTTAGCTGACTGGCCGAGAAAATGCGCCTCCTTTGTTGGCATTCCTAGCAATATGGCCTTTTTCTTTAGTGGTTGACCTCTGAGTTGTGTCCAGAAATATACCATCCTCTGACTGTTTCCAAATATCTCAAGATATTGAATATAAAGTCTTTCATTTGACAAGACCTGCCAAAATCATCCTCCAATGAGTAGTATAAATCTTCAAGAACCCACGTTACCTCCAAGTCAAGACAAGTCGTACCTTTGGTAGAAATCTAAAAAAGGTTCTACTTTTTATAATCGAAAAAGTTCAATTTAGACTTGCTACTATCTGAATTTACCAAGAAACTGAGTAATTTTTAACACTGAAAACATCACCATTTTTGTTTCTTATTAAACTATAGTGGCAATGTGCTCTAGGTCAAATAGAAATGGGGTCTACTAATCCATACATAAAAGGATCATTGTGGCTGCAAATTGATTTGGCTTTGCAATATAATCTATTGTATTTGTAATTTTTATCTATTTGTAATTTTGTAATTTTACATTTTGAATTGTACAATTGTATAATAAATGTACAAATTTGTAATTGTACAAATTTAAAATTTGTAATATTATCTATTTATATTCTATTTTCTATTATTATATTATATATATATATATCTATTTTCATGTTATATTTATAATGTTCAAATATTTATAATATATTACAATACAACGTCATATGTAGAATATTTAGACATCATAATATAATGTGATTTTTTAGGGTTTGTTTTTATTTCATTTTTATTTGCATTCTAATGCCCCATACCATAAGCTTTTCTTTTGAGATATCTTTTTCTTTTGAGCAATGTTCTCTTCTGGTTTAAGAATAATTTGCTCCTTTTCACTAAGTATTATCTCAATATGACACAGGGAACTCATGTATGGATGGATTGATTCAACTACAAGCCCTGTAATATGTTGTAGCATTTTGGCGAGCCTTGTAAACCTGGATTTGCTCAATGATAAGAGAATCCA
The DNA here is from genome assembly GCF_016432865.1 of Antechinus flavipes. Classification (NCBI taxonomy): domain Eukaryota; kingdom Metazoa; phylum Chordata; class Mammalia; order Dasyuromorphia; family Dasyuridae; genus Antechinus; species Antechinus flavipes. The sequence goes on along the minus strand of NC_067403.1, from coordinate 35,689,915 downwards.
TGTCCAAACCCTTCAGTGTTACTCTCTGCATTTTTTAAAGCATAAGAGGCAAGAATTCAGCTCTCTTTTTGGGTCAATGATCCCATTGCTCAGTCTGAGCATATTCCACCATCATGGTGATGGAAGGGAAGACATTGTTTCTTCAAAGCAACATCCTTCTAGTAGCTTTTCAGATATGCCGCTCTTAATATCCTAGGCTGTTTTCATGGAATGTTCTTGAAGTGGACCTAGAGATTTAAACCATTTGATTTCTATGATTTTGTGCAGTTCTTTGGGTCAAGAGAGTACCTCTTGTACTATTTTACAGAATTACCTAGGATGACTTGTCCAGTGTATTTTCATTTATTTTGTTAAATATTTCTCAATTACATTTTATTCCAGTGTGGTAGCTAACAGGAGTGTTTCCTGTGTCATGCATTAGTGCCCAGGGAGCATGTGTTTAGCACTTCTGGTGTGGAGGTTAGAAGATTATTCTCAAAGCTAAGAATACTCAGTTTTTTCCTTTCTTCACTGAAACATATTGATTATGTAATTCTGGTCAGCTCCCTTAAACTCTAGACAAATCAGAAATCTGAGACAATTAATTTCAGAATATATGTTGATATGCTTGATCAGGAGTTTTCTCACTGGGACCTTCCTACAGCAATGAAATCATAGGTCCAATCCAGAATACTCCCCTTCCCTCCCCACAAGCAGTCAAGTATTAAAATGAAAAAAAAGAAAAGGAGATAGGTTATGAATCACAACATCTGCAACAGTGATTGTTCTGCCAGATTTTTTCTGGCATCTTGCATATTTAATATTGGCTCTTTTGCATATTAATGTGTCTTTTCATCTGTATAAGATTTTTGAGAGAAATGTTTTTGGGGGGCACTCATTTTTTTATTTTTTAGTTACCTCCAAATATTATTAGGAAAAAGATGAAATGTAATAATGAGGAAGACTAAAGAAAAGAAGTCATAAAACTCCCAAAATGATACAAAGGAAAACCATTTTCAATCTAGAAGAAACCTGGTATTATGTAGTATTTTGGAAGATATAAATCTTTCATAAAAGTATAAAAGAAAAAAAATAGTGTTTGGAGTAATGGGCTCAGAATTAGTTTCTGCCTCTACCTTACTGCCCTTCTATCAACCCCTCACCATTCTAATAAAAGAGAGAATACAGAGGAGTTGGCCAAATTCACTTGTGTAACCTTTAGCATCGTCCGTTGTTCGTGCTGCACTTTGCCCTGATGGACTCTCACGGGAGTGATTTTTAGAAGGCACCAGGAGTCTGTAGGATGTCGAGGCGTACAACCTGATGATCTTCCATCTCACGAGAAGCAGTTGGAATGGTGACTTCCTTTTCATAAAAGCCATGAGACAGTCAAGCAGACCAAGTGAAATGTGTTGTGGGATGACTTGAATTGAGGGAAAATATAAGGGGTATAGGGAAGAATATTTCTATCATCTTTTCCCTACCTGTGTGGCAGATCTTCTTGCCAATTGGTCATCCTACATGAATCCTGGAAGGATTGGAAAAGACCTTTGGTAGAATTGCAGGAGTCCCCCTAGGACAAAGAGACCTCTAGACTACAGTGAATCTTATAAAAATCACCCATTAAACAAAAGCTCTATAAAAAGGTTTTTTTGACCATTGGATTGGTTGGCTTCTTATTTGAAACATTTTGGTTTTTACTGTTCAGTTCTAAAGAAGAAAGAATTTACTTGCATCTGGTTTTAGGGAACTGGAGATTATTGAGTAATGAAACTGACCTCCATGTGAAGGCCATGGGTGACATTGTGGGAAACCATTTTCTTTCTGCTTGTCTTTCTGAAATACTTTTTATGTTCAGTTCTAGTTATATTAGGAGATAGATTTGTAACTATCAATATTAATACCTACAGTGAAATGTTGCTTTAAGTCCTCCTGCCAAGTGACAGTAAATACACTTGATATAATTTAAGAAGTCATTTAGTTATTGGCTACCAAGACTTGCCTCTATCAAATTTTTATTTTCAGTTTTTGAATATTATGTAAATCTTGGCATCCTTCTATCTCATTCCACTTTCTTCCTTCCCTAAAAAAGTTCTTGTCTTTAGGAGAATGAAAACTACTCTAAACTGTTAGAATAAAAGAAATTATATTATTTATCGAGAACCATCAAATATCGTTTTTGCAAAACCTCATTACTATTTTGAGATTTAAATATAATCTCATTTGGGATAAAATAAAATTGTAATCAGGAACTTTGGAGAGATTTTTTTAAATGTCCATGCTTTTTCTTTCTCATTCCCTTTCTTTGGAACTGAAATTATTTTGTACCATACGTGGAAACTTGATTGAGTTGAGAAATAGACTTTCACTGAGGACTCTCTGGCAAAATTTGCCTTACCATAATTCTTGTGATATAATATTGAATGCATATTTTCTGTTTCAAAAAAGGTTAATAGATCTCAAGCTGGAAGGGAGCGTGACTCCTCATTATAGTGCAACCTACAAATCCAAATCTTTGCCAGGTTTTTCTCCTTTCCACCTCCGTGGTATCTCTTCTGCACATTTTCTTCTCTACTCACTTAAACCATTACAAGTTCATTGGTGGGAGGGAAAGAAAATAGATGTATGTTAATATTTTTTGGAAGAAAGGTGCATGTGTACATGCTATAGAGATAAAATGTTGCATAAACTTTCAGTTGAGGATATTGTATTAGATTTTAGGTGTCGGGTCTGAAGTAAGGAAGACTCATCTTCCTGAATTCAGATTTGGCTTCAGGCACTTACTAACTGTGCCTGGGTAAGTCACTTTACCCTGTTTGCTTCAGTTTCTTTATTTGTAAAATGAGCTGAAGAAGAAAGGGTAAACAACTCCAGTGTCTTTGCCAAAAAAACCCTTAAATGGGATCGTGAAGAGTAAGACATGACTGAAATGACTGAACAACAAAAATGATTAGATTTACTTTTCTGTTTTATTTTATTACTAGAGACTTCTCATAAAATGAGATTTGTAGATGGATGTAAGAAAAAAAACCAAATCCATTACAAAACATTATATTTTTTTTAAAGGAAAAAGAAGGCATTTATGAGTTAGTTTGTGATATGCACTGGCTTGGGATACTGATAAATCATTGATTTATCACACTGATAAATCACAAATCCATTGAGATATAAATTTAATTTAATTTAGTGAGCATTTATTAAGTGATTATCATGAGTAAGGTGTAATATGTGCTGGGTGCTAGAAATACAAACACAAACCAAAAAATAATCTGAATCATTAAGGAGTTTACATTCTCCTGGGGGACATAAAAGATAAATAATCAATCAACATTCATAATACAAGATAATCTGAGCTGGGGAAAAAAAGCACTTTCAACTAGGGGGCCTGGGACAGGCTTCTTATGGAGCAAAGCTTCTGAAACTGTGGGTTGCCATCTCATGTGGGGTCATTTAACTGAATGTGGGAGTCATAAAGTTATGATTTATTACCAATAAATGTTTGATTTGTATACTTGTCTTATATATCCTTGTACCTGGGACCATATAAAAATTTCTCAAGCAAAGAAGGGTCACAAGTGGGAAAAATCTCTTTGTAGGACTTGTTAAATGAAGGGAAAGAGGGAGTAAGTGTATCCTAAGCATGCAAGGAAGTCTGCTTGATTGAAATATGTGTGAAGGGGAAGGATGGGAAATAAGTATGGAAATGTTGACTATAGCCATGTTTTGAAGGGCTTTATGTGATCATTTGAAGAGTTTGTATTTTATCCTAAAGGCAATAGGCAGCTACCGGGTCTTCTTATGAAAGATTTTGGCATAGTTTTGCTTTAGGAAGAATCTTTTAGCATCTGTTTAGAGGATGATGTGGAGAGGGAAGACAATAGAAGCTAGAAGTCCACAATGGAGAATTGGTAATAAGGGCCAGAGCTTGGGTGATGGCCATAGAATGGCTAGAAAGAAGCATATGGATAGTGAGAAATTACAGAGAGAGGATTGACAAGACTTGGCAACTGATTGGATTTAGGGGTAAGGGAGACGGGAGAATAAAGAACACTGTCCTCTAAAACTTCCTGTTTCATTTTGGGCAAATCAATTAGCTTCCCCAGATTTCGTTTTTCTCATTTGTGAAATGAGGGGTGTTGAACTAGCACACAGCATCTTAAACTGTGGCTTGTGACCCTATATAGTCTTGTAACTAAATGTGGGAGCTACAAAATTGTGATTTATGATTAGCAAATGTTTGATTTGTATGCTCATTTTATATACCTATGTACCTGGGGACACACAAATTTCTTAGGAAAAAAAGATCATGAGTGAGAATAGTTCAAGAAGTCCTAGACTTGATGACCACTGAATGTCCTTCCAGATCTTGAGATTTACCTTAGTTTTTTCCCCCAGGCATCCTACTTGTAGGGTAAAGGCAGTATATTGTAAGAAACAAACAAAAAATAAAGGGGTTTCATCAAAAGCAGAAACAGCCCTTGTATATTTTTTATATTAGTTTTAGAATTTTACATTGATCTCTATTAAATTTCATCTCATATTCATCTCTCTGTTCCAGCCTATTGAAATCTTTCTGCATACAAATTCTATTCAGTAATAGCTAAAATTTCTATAATACTTCCAGATTTGTAAAATGTTTTGTGACTTGCCCAAGATCCCATAATTGGTGGGGGAGACAGTGGAGATCTGAACTCAGGTCTGCCTTGCTCTTCTAAGAAGAGCACTATATCCATTGCACAACACAACTGTCAACTAATATGCAAAGCATCCCCCAAAACAAACTTACAATTTTAATATTTTGAAATTACACTAAGATTTTTGAGATCCTCTATATTAACGATACCTTCCAGCTTTTGTCTGACTTGTAGATTTGGCCAGCATGCTTTGGTGTTCATACACACGTTATTAATAACAATATTGAACAAGCTAAGGATAAAGTACTGTGATACCCCCTGATGCTATCCCTCTATTTGACATAGTCATTAATTATCACTCTTTGGCCACTGGGTTTCTGTAAATTATATTTCGCAATTATAAAAGAATTTGTTTAATTCAATCCAAACAATGTTAATTAAAACCCCTACCACATGCAAGGCACTGCACTGGGCACTGGCGGGTTATAAAGATGAAAAAAGACATACAGTCCTTGCCTGGAAGTAAACTTCATCAATCGAGGGACACTTAAATAACCAGATGAGAAGAAGGAGAGACGCGGGCAATGGTCCAAGAAAATCTGACAAGCGGAGATCACATTAAGCTGGCTAGAGAAAAGGGAAGGCTTCTCCTTTAATATTTACAAGAACCTTGTAAGGAAGGCAAAGCAATCTGTGGTTCAGAGATGTTAAGTCATTTGGGCAAAGACACATTCCTAGTAAATGGCAGAGCTGGGACCAAAATTCCATTTCCAGAGCTCCTTATTGCTTCAATTCTCAGAGAATCAATTATATTCTTAAAGGCAGAATATGGACTTGTATTTTTAAAAAAATTCAACAAGAGTTGAAATAACAAAAGCTTTCTGCCTGTTTAGTTAATTAGGAAATTCAATTAATACTTTATTCCTGAAATATTCCTATTTCTTGAAGTTATTCTATTTAAGATAACAGCTGAGACTCTTCCTTGGCCTTGCCTTCCCCATTCTTGTTTTAATTTCCTTCCCATCCCATAGATTCTAAATTCAAGTTAACCACTTTTGTTAAACACTGAAAAGCCACTAAGAACTAGTCATTTGACCACTTAGTGTTCTAGGCAATTCACTGACTTTAGGTTGAAGAAAAGATGCTCAATTGAATAGGCTGATGGATTTTCCTCACGTGGGAGTTCCCAATACATCGAAACAGCAGATCTATTCTCTATTTCTCTTTTAGTTAATGGCTCCCAAATAAGGTGAAGAGTTTGACGGGACTAGATAATACTGACCATTCAGTGGGAAAGTTTCAAGCTGTGATATAAAAATGTGACCTTCCTAGAATGGTAAAATTTGAAGTGATTTGTCTTATTCACCAAATCGAACAGCTTGGATTTACCGACTTATTGTGAGGATCCAGAGTCGAACCCTCAGGTTTATTTCGCCCTGACGCATTACAACATTAGCAAGACTTGCCTTCTTAAAACAAAGCTAATGTCTCTCATGTGGACTCCAACTGTTGCCTCTAGCATGACTTTTTCTGCTGGCAAGATCTAACGAAGTCTGACTTTGCGGGGTGTGGGCTCACTTCCAATCCTTTGGTGAGCGGGGCTAACACAAATAAGTCACAGCCCTGGACTTATTTATGAGATGCCTTGGGAGCTGAAGTGAGACCGGCTCCTTAAATGTTTCCTAAGACATTGAGCTATTTCATTTTGTTCCCATTCAACTTGAGAGATGCTGGGATACTGGTCAATGTGCTTGCTAGTCATGCCTTTTACTAGATTCTACTTTGTGACTTGCCCAAGATCACCCATTATACAGTTATATGGATATAGCTATCCACTAATATACAAAGTATCCTCAAAGACTTGGGGCAGCTAGGAGAATCCAGATTATGTAACAAAGACTAAGTGATCAACAGTTTCTTTCTCTCTCAGTAAAATGAGAATATTAGTTTAGATTTTTAAAGGGTTTTTTTTCTTTTCTTCCAGCTTCAACATTCTGGTCCTAAAAATTGTGGCTTGTGTACAAGAATGGGAAATTGGCTTTCCTGAATAGACCGTTGATGAGTTACCGCTAAATGCAACATATAGTAGAGAGGAAGAGGCTAGTCATGTGTCATGAGACATGGTTCTAATCCTAGAACCGCAATTTTACTAGAAATGTTCTGTGGGACATCGGGCAAGTCAATTATTCTTCCTCTGTGAAACTGGTGAATCAAACAAGATAATTATTAAGCACTGACTGCCATTGTTCCTCCTCACTGGGGATGAAAAGACAGGAAGGGGGGAAAATTCCATTTTCTGAACAAGCTTGTATTTCAAGCTGATATTTTCTAAATAATCTCTAACTCTTTTTAACTCCAAAATTTTAATGAACTCTGCTTGTAGCTTTTTCAAAATACATTAATGCATGAGCAAAGATTAACAAAAATTAAATTGTTTGATCTTAGCACAGGGATTTTTTAGGAGTCCCCTCTGTTCCCATCTTCCCAAGATATCTTAGATTATGCCAATTGAAATATATTGGAAAGAGGATATTTAAAGTAAACTTGTGGAATTTTTTCCTTTCTTTTAAAATAAAGAAATTGTTACCTGTGATTTTCAAGATTGATTTGAGGGGCAGAATGATATTGTTAAGGAAGGCTAAAAACCATCCAGATACTCAGATGTGATACGATAGAAGAAATATAATCAAATGGATTGATGGACCATTTCTAAAGCTGAAAGATTTATTATTATACCCAAGTAAATGTGTTAGTGTTTTGCTCTTTTCTGGAAACTATTCTCCATAATGGTATTTTCCCTGGGTGATGCGTTTTTCAGATTCTGCTTGATGTGTTATAGAAGTTCAGGCTTTATTGCCATCACTGGTTATAACTAAGAGGCAGCTTTCCCACTCCTCCTACCCCTCATATCCCCTGCTTACTCATATGCAAAGATTTTTTTTTCACCTTTAAATGGTGTTGCTAAGTGGTCAGGAAGTGTAGAAGATCTGTAGAATATTAAGGAATTGTTGAAAGTGATTTCCCAATCAAACATCAATAGGAACTCATATGTGTTCATTGGATTTCTTGGCCAAGTTTCTTGTGATTGTGTATACACACAGAACTCTAATAGACAATGTTCAGTAATATTCTTAGAGGACTATTTGATTAAAGAAGGGTTTTCCTCATATTGCTTTGGTTTCTTGTAACTAAATCTAGGAATTTCAGATGGATGGGATATGTGGGATAAAATTCTAAAAAGTGGCAATAAGAGCAAAAAAGATTCATGGTTGGGGACGGGGGAGCTAGGTGGTACAGTGGATAGAGTACCGGCTCTGAAGTCAGGAGGACTTGAGTTCAAATCTGGCCTCAGACATTTAACACTCCCTAGCTGTGTGACCCTGGGCAAGTCACTTAATCCCAATTGCCTCAGCAAAATTAAAAAAAAAACGATCCATGGAGCTGAAATTATTTGTGCCATCCACTCTCTTGCCTCTGTTCTTCCAAGGTGACAGGTGAGAGGATGATTTCGTGCCCTCACTGAGGGAAAATATCTATATTTTGAAGTAGGAAGTTTATGAATTTTTTATCACAGAGTTTCTTAAACTTTTTCCACTCATCCCTTTTCACCTAAGACATTTTTACATGACTCCTGATAGATAGGTATATAAAACAGGTAAACAAGTCAAGCAGTACTGATAATACATCATCATTTTGTGACTCCCCAAATTCACTTATGAGACCCCACAGGAGGCTGTGACACACGACTTAAGAAGTTTGACTTTTCTGGATAATATTTGAACAAACACATTTCAATTCCTGAGCATTTGTTCTAGCAGGAGAGCTCAGCTCCCTGTTGTTCCTTCTATGTTCTGGAAGACCAGTGACATCATGTCTTGATTTGAAGGGAAGTGGATTTAAGTGAGGTAAAGCTGAACAAAGTTCTCAGTCTTACTCTGTACTTCAGAGTCATCATTCGTTCTAGACAGATGAAAAGTACAACTCTGTTGGAAAGGCTCCTTTCATTAACAAAACCTGCTACTTTGGGAGGGATCTGCATGGAAGGAGAAATCTTTTTCGATTGCCAGATAAGGAGAATCAATTCTGGTTATCTGGGCTGACAGAGGGCACAGCCACATCTCCCCCTCCACAATTCTTCAGGCAGACAGAGTGGTTAAAATTTGGGGGTCAGGAAGATCAAAGTGCCAAATGCTGTTTCTGATCATTATTAGTAGTGGGATTATGGGCAAGTCATCTAATCTGCACTTCTAACAATTGTCTGCTAAGTTCTAAGGAGGTTGTGATCTGTGGGTGATGTGGGGATCCAACCCCAAGAAAAGACAGATCCTCGACTTGGCAGGATAGGGATGCCATGATAATTATGTTCAAATATTTTAAGGGCTGCCATGTCGAGGAGGGTTTGTTTGTTCTGGTCCCAGAGCGCACTCTGCTGTTTTACTAGCAGGAGCAGCAATGGTTGAAGTGAAGAGACTGATTTAGAACTTGATGTCACAAACAAATCCTTGCTAATAATTAAGAGTTTTCCCAAAGTGCACTGAGCTCCTATGGTAGGTGTCCACTCAGTGGAGATCTCTAAGCAGACGATGGGCAACCACTTATTGGGTATGTTGTCATTGGGATTCCTTTCATTTATGGTTTAGGCTCAATGGCATTTGAGGTTCCTCTTAAAAATACTGATTTTGTGATTTATCACTTAATCAACATACATAAGCATATGGTAGAATGCTTCTGTAAGCCTGTTTGAGATTCCTTTCCTCCACCCACCTTTGCCTTTTTTCCCCTTCTGGATTCAGCATAATTCAGTGGAAAGATCACTGGACTTGAAGTCAAATGAAACCTGGTTTTAAATCATGACTCTGATAAATATTAGTGTTGTGATAATAGGGAAGGAGCATAGTATGTGTACATGTACACACATGCAAATGCATCCCACACTGGTACAAGTGTTATAGAAAGGAAAAGGAGAAAAGAGAATAAGAAAATAAAATCAGTGATGATGATAATTGTAATAGCTAATACGTATATAGCACCTACTATATGATAGACATGTGCTGTCTTTTACAAGTATTATCTCATTTGAGCTTTATAACAACCCTAAAAAATATGAGCTACTATTATCACCCCCATTTTACAGAGTGAAAAACTGAGGCAAATGGAAGATAATTGGCTTATCCAAGGTCACACAGCTAAAAAGGATCAAGATTTCCTGATTCTAGACCGAGAGTTCTATTCACCATGTCAGCTAACTGCCCCAAGAGAACAATTAACAAAACAAGACAGAATCAAAAAAAATTGTATTAACCTAACTTTAACTGAACTTGGACTCTATTTACAAATAATATTTTATAACTTTTAGAATCGTAAGGTGTTATGATATCTTGAAAAAAACTCTTTCAAATAAGTTTTTTTCTGAAACTATTTGAAATAGACAACTCTTGATAGTCACTGCTTATATTGTTTTTGACTTATAGTGCTTTTGATTTATAATTATATAAACATATTTATAATGCATAACAAATGTATCATATAAATATATGTATAAATATATTTGAGCATTGATTTGTACTATGGTTTATATTAGTTTTAGGCTGCTACCATAATGGGTAAGAAACCAGAAATGTATAAAATCCCAAGGTATATAAAAAATTAAGCACATATGATTTGGTATTTGTTCCCTACATTAAATTGGTTGGGTCCTCAGAGGCTAAAACTTTAAATTTAAAAACTTCCCAAAGAACTAAAAGAGGGCAAATGCTGGTCAGAATAGGGAATGTATAAAACAGCTGTGAAAATCTCAATCTTTGGGGCCTCCAGAGAACTTGGGAAATTTCCCTTCCTCACCGTTCTCTCATCGTTCTAAGTTTTTCCTGGTAAGAATGATAAACTGCTAACAATCCTGAGCTGATGCCAAAAACCCAAATCTCTCTCCCTGTAGTATTGATTTATAACAAAATGGTTTCTTTGGGTGGGGATAAAATGGGTTAGGAATCCCTCCCTTTAGTAATAAATGGATGTTGGCCGAGTAAAAATTAATTGTACCTCGAGTATTTATACGGTATTTTTCCTTCCTTAGAGAGCCATCAGTGACAGAAATTGTACGGGAACAGAGAAATCATCGGAAGTGGTTGACTTTGCGCTCAGACTGGCAGCACAAAAATACAAGCACTCTCCATGAACTGTTAGTGGCGGGGTGAGTGACGGGAAAAGGGGGTACATAGTTAAGGAGATCGAGGTTGCAAATGCACAGGTCAGCCTATGACCTTCGACGAGACCGGATGGCCTCTTAATCAAGAACTTTCTTAGCATATATACTAAATGACTCTTAAATTTCAGCATCACTCTGTTTTTACTTTCCAGACCTGAAGATATTATTTCATTTCCTTTATGATTATTTGAAGGCTCTTACAGAGACTGTTAGGATATAGGGAAAGGTGTTTGGTCTTGGATTTCAGAATAAATCATCAGTCAGCCATTCGACATTAATATTAAGTGCCTACGTGTTCCAGGTGCTGTGCTCATTGCTAACAATTTAAAGAAAGGATAGTCCCTACTCTTAAGGAGCTCACAATCTAAAGGGGGAAGACAATTTGTAAAAAGAAGCTGAAAGGAGGAGGGGAGAGAGAGAAGCAGAAAGTGAGCAGTGGGGAAAGGTATGGTCAGGTGTGAGAAAAGTCGAGAGGAGCAAAGCTGAGTAGGAAATGGTGACATGGCTGCTCTGGGAGCCCACTGGAGAATTTGGGAGGAGTTCTCCACTGTTCGCCCTTCATCCTCTCCAAAGCAGAGAGAGGGAAGAATCCCGGGGGTCAAAAGTATTGAGGAGGTTTCAGGTTCAGGGCTGATGCGATCTTGCAGGATGACGAGATTTCTACCTTTCACAGTCTATAAAGTGAAAAAAGTTTATGAAAGAACTTTTGAATCAGGGTGAATTTTCTCTTTCTTTTTTCCTTCTCTCCTTCCTTTCCTTTCCTCAACTGATCACTGAGGTCCCTTCTAACTTTCACAATCCATAATCCATGATTTCGTGACAATTCTATGTTGTCTTCCCCTACTGGAATGTAAGTTCCTTTGGACTAGGGACTTGTCTCACTTTTGTATAGACTTGAGAACATAGTAAGCACTTAATAAATGAGTTTTTAAAATCTGTTATTTCCCTATACATTACTCAAGTAACTTGAACCCATTTACTTGTTCATCAATAGAGCATTTCTGGTGATTGGCAAAGGTGTGAGCTCACATATGTGCTGTTTTATTTCTCCAAATACAGGCTCCCTTGTCAAAGCAGAAGTCGGATTTCTCTTTTGTGTTCTGAACAAGGTGAGAAAAGTTGTGATGTAGCCAAATGGTGTGAATTTAATCTTGTTGATTTGCTCAGAACAAAATGAAAAATATCTGAATTGAGGACGCACCTGTATGACAACCCAACATCTGGATGTCTGTCAATAGTTGGATAACCTTCTGTGGTCCATGTTCTTTGGCAGACTGTGGCCGTCGCCCTGCAGCTCGTATGTACAAGAGGATTCTGGGTGGCAGAACAAGCCGCCCTGGAAGGTGGCCGTGGCAGTGTTCCCTGCAGAGTGAACCAAGTGGACACATTTGTGGCTGTGTTCTGATTGCCAAAAAGTGGGTTCTGACCGTTGCTCACTGCTTTGAGGGGTAAGTTGTGCATGTTTTCCTTAGCCACATATGAGCCTGTTTTGTCCTATGTACATTTGCAGCCACGTGTGTTATGTATTTGTGTGTTTTTGTCACACCAGTGTATGTGATGCCTGTTATCAGTCTGTGGAATTAGAAAAGGAATGGATGGTCTTCTCCCTTGTGATCAATATCTGTTGGTAATGATATTCTTATGCTGTAAATTATTCACAGTTATTGGCATATTAGCACTGAGGTCAATATCTTTGAAATAAAAGATGATGTTTAGTGGATTAATTCTTGCGATGGAATTTACCCAATTTAAACTCTTTTTAGACTTATGGGTTGATAAGTTCATAGAATTTTAAGAGAACAGCATAGTAAAATAGGATTTCAAGTTTTAGCATCTTATCTGGGGAGGAGAATTGCAAGCATAGTATCTGGGGAAGACTAGAATGGATCAATACTGGTTTTTTTTTTCCCATAGCAATCAAGTTGTAGGGGAATTTTTCAATCCTTGTCACGAGAGATCATTTTTATTGACAAAATCACAGATCCTTGAAGTATTGAAACATTGAGTGCCTGCTATATATATAAAGTATGATGGAGGAAACATAATTCATTAATAGGGGTATCTAATATTAGTTTATATCAAATGCTTAGAAAGCATGTGGTGATACTCCTAATGAGCAGTGGATCAGATCTGCTTAGAAGTATTTTCCATTTCTGTTGTAAAGCCTCTCAATAATAAGAAGATAAAAGTTAATAAGACTATGGTCACAAATTTCTCAGAAAGAAAATCAAAATTAAAAAAAAATAATCCAGCTGTTCATTCTAGGTCCACATTTGGTTTCCAAATGTACATTTTGTTGAAGGATCTGGGTGAAATGTAAGCAAAGCATGACAGCTGAAGAGTAGTATGTTTTATGCTTAAGGAAAGGGACATGACTTAAGAGAGGAAGAGAGGGTAGAGGGAGAAAAACTTGGAACACAAGGTTTTACAAAGGTGAATGTCAAAAACTATTTTTGCATGCATTTGGAAAAATAAAATACCTTTTTTTTTTTAAAGGAAAGGGACATATCAAAAGATGTGATTTGTAGTATGAATTTAAAGGTTTTTAATCAAGAAGATTATCTGGCCATCTGTAAGGCTTTGGAAACAGTTTAAGAAAGCACTCATAAATTTCTCAGAAACTGCCTGATGTGATTGACCACTGTAAAATATGGATTACAAATACTCATTCTTTATGGCGACTCCAGCAACTCTGTAAGCATTCAGAAGTCCTAAATGTTACTAGACTGCTGTAGAGAGTTCCACTGTCTTAATTAGTCAGATTCATCTCAAGGCTTAGTTGTGCATATTGGAAAGGCCCAGTGCTAACTAGGCAGTGTGCCAGAGTGAGAGTTAAAAAGACAGAAGAGTCTTTTTTGACCTGTCTCCTGTAATTATATTTAAGTAAAGACACAATGTTGATTTTTTTTCTTCTGCAGGTGGGTATTTTTAAAAACCCAAATCAAGAAGTAAAAAAGAAAAAAAATGTTTTTACTGTATTGAGTCCACTATGCTATTTAAGTCTATGATTTGGAGACATAGGAAGGATACTAATCAAAATATCAGATAATGTAACTTTCTACGTTGCCATGTGGGAATAACTTGAGATTCAAAAAGATCTTGACAGGTTGAGTCATTGAAATGAAACCAAGAACCCAAAATTTAATAACTAGAAATATAAAGCTCTGCATTTAGCTTGAAAAAAAATATCAACTGTGTCAGTACAAAATGGATTAAGTGCAGACTTAGCAGATCTCATGGAAATGGCCTGGGAGTTTCAATTGCCTATAGAGTCTAGTTGAACTCAAAATGAGATGCGACTTTCAAAAAAGCTAACGCACTCTTAGTCTCCATTTATAGAAGTCTCATATCCAGTTTATTATCTTGGTTTACTCTATCCTGGTTAGACTTGCATTGGGGCCATTGTGTCTAGTTCTAGATTTGATATTTTATAAATTATACTCGTAAACTATCCTGAAGAGAACAAGCAAGCAGGATTTAAACATCATCTCCATCTCTATAATCAATATTCATATGTGTCATGGGCTTTCTTTTTCTTCTATTTTCAATAGGTGGAGGAGAGATGGAAAAAGGAAAAGAAACTGAAAATAAAGGGCTAAAAATAAATTGTAAAGGAATAAAAACTGAGAATGGTTGTAAAATGGTAAATTGTAAAGGGCTAAAAAGAATTCATGTCATGAGGAATGGCTAAAAGAACTTGAGATATTTGATCTTAAGTGAAAAGTCTTATTGGGGGCAGCACATTTATTTGAAATACATCTAAAGAGATTATGTGTAAACAGGATTAGATTTATTTTGTGTTGAAAATTTCGAACAAAAATGGGTACAGATTTTATCTTTTAATTAGAGCTTCTTAATGATTCTGGGCAGCCAAAAGAGAAATGTTACTACTCACTTTTGCTGATTCTTAATGAAATAGAGCTTTTCTCCTTTTTGTGGGAGTCAGTTGTGCAAAGTAAATTTTTTTTTTAACACAACTCAATTACATTGAGCAATTTTGTTGGTATGATTTATTACCTTAAAATAAGTATTTTGCTTGATACATATCAATTTCTAGTCATTTAGATGGGCGTGTGGGATGTGGTTGATGCTGTCTTCTGGAAATATGATTTTTTGCTTTCTGCATATTATAAGAATTTATTTATTAGTCATTCAGTCCTTCATATAAATGAAAAACAATTCATTACAACAGAAATGAATTTCCCTTTCTTTTCCCCAATCAAAGGAAAAAGAAAAAAAAAAACCAATACTCTAAAAAATCTATATAATCAAGTAAAACAGATTCCAACATTGGCCATCCTAAAAAAATATAAACTTCTTCTACCCTGAGTTTATTCTTTCTCTGTGAGGAGTTGGATGGCTCCTTCTTGGTCTTCTGGAATTGTGGTTGATCATTGCATTGATCAGAGTTTTTTAGTTTAAAAAAAAACTGCTTTTCTTTAGAAAGCCGCTATATAAATTGTTCTGATTCTGCTTACTTTACTTTGTACTAGTACAGATCTTTCCAGGTTTCTCTGAAATTTTCCTTTTCTTTATTTGTTACAGCACAATTATATTCACATATCATATATTTTTTAACCATTCCTGAACTTATGGGCCTTTACAAATTTCCACTGAAGAAAATTAGATAAATAACAACTAAGTAATTAAAGCGCACTATGGCATAGTGTAAAGAGCACTAGTAGATTAGTAGAAAGAGGAGTGAATGTGAATTTAAGAAACACTTGAATTCAAATCTCTTCTAATATTTACAAGCTGTATGACTCTAAATGAACTAATTAACCTTCCCAAGCTTCAGGTTTCTGATGCATAACTTGGCTTTAAGAATTCCTATAGGGGGCAGCTAGATGGTGCAGGGGATAGAATGCTGGCCCTGAAATCAGGAAGACCTGAGTTCAAATGTGGCCTCAGACACTTAACACTTGCTTACTGTGTGACCCTGGGCAAGGTCACTTAACCCCAATTGCCTCAGGGAAAAAACCCCAAAGCCAGAAAGGCTTATTGTAACAACAATCAAAGAGGTACTATGTGTAAAATATTTCATAAATCTTAAAGCACTTAAATGGAATTTCTTGTAGGAAAGCCCACAAACTTGCCCCAAATTTACAGTTTGAAAATTTCATCTCTATTTAATCTAAGTTCCAATGTTCATACCTCTTCCTATGCTGTTTAAGGAGAGAAAATGCTGCTGTGTGGAAGGTGGTTCTCGGTATAAACAATCTGGATCACCCATCGATCTTCATGCAGACACGGCTGGTGAAGACGATTATTTTACATCCTCGATACAACAGGGCAGTGGTTGACTATGACATCAGCATCGTGGAGCTGAATGAAGATATCAATGAGACCAGTTATGTCCGTCCGGTCTGCTTGCCCAGATTTCAGCAGGTGGTGGAGCCCGATACCTACTGCTACATCACAGGCTGGGGACACATGGGCAACAAAAGTAAGTCAGCATCTCAGATACCTTTGGCAAATGCTCGGTAGCTGTGATGTCACATCATTGGGATGTCTATCCATTTGCTTGATTTTTTTTTTTTTAAAGAAATGATGCATTAAAAAAAAAAAAAGAATTGAGCAGGAAGCAGCTAGGTGGCCAATGGATAGAGCACCAGCCCTGAAGTCAAAGGACTTGAGTTCAAATGTGGCCTCAGACACTTAACACTTCCTGGCTGTGTGACCCTGGGCAAGGCACTTAACCCCAATTGCCTCAACAACAACAACAAAAAAAGAATTCAGCAAAAGAAATGAGACATTCCAATAACGTTTGTGAGACTGTAGACTTTCCCTATTATTCAATTTAACGATGTTTAAATTTTCGCATCAAACATGAAACAACATCGAACATACTATTCCTTTTATAACCCTTAAAGCATCTTACAATCATTTTCACCCCCTAACTAAACTTAATAAGGAGCCTTGGAAACTCTAAAATTGATTATCTGTCTCTGAAAAGGAAACTATGGAAGAAACTTTGTGGAATTGTTCCCCTGTTGAGATTCATGCCTTTTGCTTTCGAGTAACTCGTAATTATTTCAAGAAAACGTTCACATACAATGTGAAACTTTCACCTACACACAATACCATCTTCTCTGTCTTGTTTCCTAGGACCAAAGTTACTAATGTTCTTCATGACTTTTTCCTTCCTTAGCATAAGAGCATTGTTTCCACTATACCACGAGACACAATTTCCAACCTACACGGTCATCCCTGACTCCATTATTCTAAACGGAGATACCAGTACCTGGGAAAATAAGACTAATTGTCTGAATGTGTGATTGAATAAAGCTATCTTTGGGTCTTCATTTTCTCATTCTGTATTGATGATGGTGTTAGATGAGATGACTATAAATAGTCTCTTTTCGTGATTTCACTGGTACTCCAAAGTTGAGGTTAATATTCAAAGTGCTGTTACTATAGATCTAGCAAAACAAGTATTTTGGGAAGAGCCTAGAACAGGAAGCAAAAGACTGATTTAGCCCCATCTTTGCCACCTCACCTTTTTGAGTTTCTTTCTTTATCTGCATAATAAAGAGAATGGACAAATGATTTCTAAAGTTCTTTCCAGCTCCAAAATTCCTATGATTCTAGAAACAAATGTAAATATAATTGAAATATTTTAGAAAGGACTAAAAACTTTTTTCTGTTTTTCTATTTTCTATTCTATTTCTATTATAATTTAAAGTTTTAAATTTAACCTTAATTTAATTTAATTTTAACTTAAAATTTAAATTTCAACACGCCTTTATTTTATGTATAATTTTACTACCTCTTAAAAATTTTTAGTGCCTTTTAAACTTCAAGAGGGAGAAGTCCGTATTATTTCTCTGGAACAGTGTCAATCCTACTTTGATATGAAAACGATTACTACCAGAATGATATGTGCGGGTTATGAGTCCGGCACCGTGGACTCCTGCATGGTAAGTAGTTTCTTTACTTGCCTAATTTATTGATATAGGAAAAAGGAATGATAGAACTTAAACATATACACATATGTGTATATATATATCCATTAATATTATTTTATACTTATATTTTTGAAGCTACTCGGATGTAGGATTTGTCATTGTTTATAATTTTATCTTTCCTTCCACTCAGCCTAATATTGGACTTGTCACATGATTTTGGGGGAAATCATTTAACCTGATTTGGCTTCATTTCATTATATTTTAAATGAGGGAGCTGATCTGCTACTTATTACCTATATCATGTTTGGAAAATCACTTAACCTCTCTGGGTCTCAGATTCGTCATCTGTTAAATGTTGAGATTGAACTCTATGATCCCAACGGTCCCTTTTACCTCGAAACCCTTTGAGTAGCTGGTTGCCTTCCAGCTCTAAATTATATGATTTCTCTACCTATTCTTATCCACATTGATGCATTTGGCATGCAATGCATGACACAGTGAGTTTCACGAATTGTGGATCTGTCCATGGTCACCATTTCATTTTTTTGTCTTTGTATCTGTAGCATTTAGGAAGGAGAGAAATTATGAAGGAATAGTGAGAAATTCCTGGCTTTGACTTATGCTTCTCACATATTCTTGCTGAGAACCCAGGGCAAGTAACCTAATCTCTTGTTGTGCTCCAGGCAACTCTAAGATTATAAAGTTGCCGAGGAAATACCAACCAGCACTGAGAGAGTTTCCTCATTTGTGAGTTCCCTATCCCAATAAAATCACAGGTGCAGTTTCTATTTCCTATCTCTACCGTGTGCCTGACCATAATGGATGTGTAATAAATGATTATTGATCAACTAATTGATGTAGAGTTCCTGCTTTTCCTCTTAACCTTTCAGAGGTAGAAGCAATATCTTTATTATATATGTATGTGTGTATATATATATTATGCATGTATATTATATATGCAGAGGGAAGAACAGGACTTTTAGCTGCCAGATGAAAAAGAAATTCATCACTGCACCCACCATTTTTGCATGTTCTTTCAGTTGGTACATGAAACAGAACTAATGTGTCTGGTAGTCATTTTGGGAAAGGTATAAATTGCCAAGGTGGTACACAAATGGAGACTACTGTGATGGGGAAAAGCAAAGGCTTAAGAATTTCCAGAATTTCCCCCAAAGTACCAACCTGCTGGTTTCACAGACACTTCCTAACATGCTTTCTGACTTAGTTGGACCTCCACTCTTCTAGATTTCAGGGAAAGCAATTTTACGAAACCTTGAACAATTGCCTTTTCTGGCGTCAGCACTCACAAAATACAAATGATCACTGAAGATACTCTCTTAGTTAACTTTCAAGACGTAGTTTTGATTAGTAGAGGTAGGTCATTTGTAAGGGAAAATAGTCCTGGACAATTAAAGGCTTTAAAATTTTTTTTCTAATTTTGCCAAACTCATATGAAACTACACTGAAGAAATCAGAGGACCCTTTTTGAATGTGGACTCTGCTTCTTGTTACTTGGAAGATCATCATTAAATTTTTCTTCTTTTTGTGTCTGGGGGTAGACATACCATTTAGTTGATGGGATAATCTTTTCTATAATAATCTCCATCCAATTTTCATCCATTTAGCACACATTTGTATACTAAAATACATAAAATGAGGAGGAAACTTACTCTTCCTCGAGGTAGCCCATTTTACTTCACTTTTCCTTGAATCAAGCCTAATTAGGCCTCAATGAAATTACTTCCCTGTATTTCTGGTCCTGCCATCAAGAACAAGTACAATTCCTTTTTCATGTTGGGTGATTGGGAGACCCTTAAATATCCCATTTGACCATCCAGAGAACTTGTCAAGGGGACAACTTGTCCTTCCTAAAATATAATGTTTAGAACTAAACTTGGTACTCCAGGTGTAGTCTTGCTGGGTAGTATAGAATGTGGCTATCATCACCTACATTCTAGATATTGTTTTTTTCATCATATCCTAAGAGGACATTAGCTTTTTTTTTTTGCTACCATGTCTACTTTAGACTCCTATTGAGTCTTCAACCTTCTAAAACAAGGAAATCCTTTAAGAAAAAACAAAACTCAAGTTTTTTCTCATTATATTCCCCCTCTACTATTTTGTTCTTCCCTAATTAATGAAATGGGGACATTAGACTAGATGAAATCTCAAATTCTTTATTGCTCTGAAGCCTATGATTCTGTGTCTGGATGTTTTAAAGTGAGGAGACCTCCACTCTTCTATCTCATCCTTCCATTTTCCTCCTTTCCCTTCCTGCATTGACTTTAGTAGAGATAAGTCAGTTTTCCTTAGTTCTTTAGTACTCTTTTTGGTCCTTGCCTTAGTCAAACAAATCCCTGGATGCAAAATTGGCATTAGACATGGTCTAATTATCATTGTTAGAAGAAAATCAATCATTGACTTGCTTCTTCCCATTCTATGGTATCTACTATTACTTGATAAATTTGCCCAAATAGAGAAAAATGGATCTAAGGAATCTTTGATGTGCAGATTGTGCTTTACCATTCTTACCTTTGAACAAGAGCCTTTAATCCTCATTAAAGCGGCCCATTTATAATTAGATTCCAAAAAGGAGAGAGGAAAAAGAACCAAAAAGACAGTGTCATTAGTTTTGCTCACATTTCTTCTTGGCTAGGTTTCTGAAATAGGCTGGATATGGTTATTTATTGTTATTTCACATAATCTCTCTTTCAGTGCACATAAAAGATGAGTAATGACCATCTTCTAAATTACTTATTACTTTTAAACTATTTATATTTTATTTGTTTTTCTCTTACAAAGAAGATCCTTTATGTGGGAAAAACAATTAAGTTTTTTCCTGTTACTAAAGATCATTGGCTAATAAACTTGCCTAATAGAATTTTCTTCTATGGACTGTGCCTTTATCATTTAGTTAGGGCAAAGCAGCTTTTTTTTCCCCAGTATATTAGAATTATGTCCATTGTGCAAACTTCAGGCAGAAGAATCACTGTTGCATCTTCCTCCCAGGAGACAGGGTGGTTTAGTGAATATTACATCTAGGTTTCATTTACTAGCAATTATATTAAATAATGTTCTTAAAATCATCAGCCATCATATATTCCACATTTCCAGATAGTAGAATTGTTGTAGACCAGCCCAAACAGACACGATTTATCATACTTATATGAAGTTTGTTTTATATTTCTTATGTTCTTTTCCCGAATTATTGGCTCAGTTCACAATAATACCACAAGTATATTGGTGAGACTGGCTTTCCATAGGCTCTACAATATTGGCTATTTTTTAAAAAAAAATCTTTTCTAGAAGCAGAAAAATGAGGTGAACAGAGAGCCTCAGATCAAGAAGACCCAATTTAAGTTCCATCTTAGATACATGCTGAGGGAAGTCACAATTCTCACCCTCCAAATCACTTAACATTTACCCTGGGGATTTTCTAAGATGAGTTGCAGAAAAATTGCTGACCTGCATCTATAAAAAGACAGTTTCTACCAGATCTCCCTACACCAATGAAATCATAAAATTAGGCCAAAAAAAGAAATCCCAAATCATCCTTTACCAATGATGGTATGGTTGAAATACAGGAATTCTTTCAATGTCAATTTCTTTTATTAGTGATGTGAATTTTTTCATATAATTGTTGATATTTTGCATTTCTTATTTTGTTAATCGTTCATTTCCTTTTTTGCGTCTTGGACGATGACTCTGGATATTACATATTTGTGTAAATTCCTTGTATATCACAGATAATATTACTATGTATCACCTAAAAACAACAAGGCATATGAATAGGACTTTTGTAGAAGATGTCACCTTCCTCTTTAAAAAAAATATACGTGGTAACATGAACATATCTATATTTATATGTAACTTTGTCCTGTGAATTTTTGTTTTTTCTTGTCCCAATAACCCAAAGAGAACCCAGTGGACGATTGTAAGAAATTGCAGATGACTTTAGATTTAAAGGATTCTGTTTCAGGAAAAAATTTTTTCATATACATGACCAGAAAAATAAACAGAGTGTAGGGAGGTCCTAGAAATATGTCTCTCCAATATTTGTGTGTTTGTTTTATGAAAGGTTAGAAAACATCCATTTGGGGGGAATCTAATTTCTTCTAAAAGTGGTCCCACAATAGTTCTACAATAGAGAGCTGAGGTAGTTTGTGTACAGGTCTATTTACTTTTTCTGTATGTTCAGTTTTATGGAAACTTTCAAAGACAGATTTTCTAAATTCTTTTTGCATTCTCTAGTTCAACAGATTGATATTAATCAACAAAAATTCTTTACATGAGGAAGCTATCTCAATTTTGGGGTGATAGAGCATGAGATTGGGAAATGGAGGGCTGGATTTGAATCTTGGCTTTGCTCCTTACCTGGCTAATTTTGTTGGACTTGTCTGTAAAATGAGGGTTGGCGTGTGCTAAAATTCCTCTTAGCTCCAAATCTGTGGTGAACTCATAAATATGTATTTATATTAATTCCAGCACCTTAGAATTGTTTTCACCTTTTGATCCGCCACTTGACATATAATTCGCCCAATGTATGGAAAAGAAGCCAAGAAAATTCCTTCCTCCTAAGAGAAGGGGAGAATCTTCTTCTTCCTCCTCTGTTAAAAGTCCTAGTAAAAATATTATAATTTATTTGAAAATTGCAAGCAAACAATAAACTTCAACCTCAAGCCTAATCACAATGAAAACTGCCACAGCTTTGTAGAGTCTTTAAGCACGTTGGTCAAAGCAGGCTTTACCATGGAAAATTTTATAGTGCTGGAGACAACAATAATTATCCCGTTATTCTTTACTCTTACAGGGCGACAGTGGCGGGCCACTTGTTTGTGAGCATCCTGGAGGCCAGTGGACATTGTTTGGCCTGACTTCGTGGGGCTCAGTCTGCTTTTCCAAAGTATTGGGACCGGGTGTTTATAGTAACGTTTCACATTTTGTTGAGTGGATCGAACGGCAAATATACATCCATACCTTTCTGCTCAACTGATTCCCAGAGTAAAGAAAGACTGCCTCTTCAACTGTGAAGACCTTGTTTTGGGGAACACTGAAGGAAGCACTTTCTACTAGAAGATAATGTGATGGTGTGACCCAGATGAGTGACCTTTCACCATTTTAGGCAGATACTGCTGGCTTTCTTACTGTTATTTGCTCTAATTTTATTTGTGCACTCTCATATTCATTCTCTCTCTCTCTCTCTCTCTCTCTCTCTCTCTCTCTCTCTCTCTCTCCTTCCCTCCTGTTTATCTCTCTCTCCAATATATATTATATATAGATTAATAGGTTTGCTTCTTTAGGACCTCTCATGTTCAAAATGAAACCATATATATAATTGTTTCATTTTGAACATGAGAGGTCCTAAAGAAGCAACCCTATTATTTGGCCTGGCCTAACCTAACCTTGTCTGTACCACAAAATTGTTAGAAATGAAGGATGCATTTGGAAAGATACAGGTTAGGGGAAACTTTTCTTTCTTTTTTTTTCTTTTCATAAACATAAAAGAAGCATTGATACCATGGGAGAAAGCTAGCTAATCTGCTAGCTCTACCTGGTTCTGCAGCAGAAAAGTAGCAAATTTCTATATTAACATGAGGGACTTGCTTTTGGTTTACTAAGAGCTAAAATTATTTAGATATTATCACTATATTTGTGATTTAGTGTATATGATTCTGATAGTCTATGCTGAAACTGGTCATGGAAGGAAAGCGTCTACATAGAAATGGAACATGAAAACACAGCTCATGAATCTAGACCTTATTTGCTATCTGCATCAGCATGAACCCCCAGCAACTTTAATTTACTTTTACAAGTCACAGCTCCAAAGTCTCCACAGCTCTTTCCCTCACCTATAACTTGGCTTTGGTCAGTGCATTTGGCATCTGACTTTTGCCAATTTGGGAAGGTGTTTCAAGATGCATGGTGACAATTTTTTTGGGGGGGATTTTTGTAATTATTTCCTCCCACCCCCCACCCCCAGTAGAACCCAAATTCTCCATTTCTGAATATTTGCAGGTTATTCCTTGTTCACCAATTTTGAAATGCTCTAAAGGAAAGAAAGCTTAGTAATTTCCTCAGTAAAAGTGAATCTTTTTGGAAAACCTATTTGATAGTGAATGCTACAATTTCTTTTTGAATTAAAGTGAAAATTCAAAGAAAAAAAATTATGTTATCAAGCACTAGGCCACTTTATACAAACCATGGGTTTGAGATAATTTATGGCTTTCTAAAGGTTTTTTTTTTCCCCTCATACTATTGAATTAGTTGAAAATAGAAATTTAGTTAATGCTATGAGGTGGCTCATCATGTGGCAGACTTCCATAATCCAAAGGACTCTTGAGCATCAACACTCTAATTTCTTTCCACCAGTGACCTTGATTGCTTCAGTATTCCAAGCAAAGATGATATTTGTAATTTTATAAATGTATTTTTATACTGTTTTTCTATGTGTATACATATTTGTAGTTTAAAAGGCAATTTCTGACACTGGTCAAAATCTGCAAGAATGAAGATTGTGAGATTTTTTTTCTTCAGGATGGTAGCTATGATCTTATAACTATAGAAAAAGCACATGTATCGTTAGTTTTATCACAGCTACAATGATTCACAGCAAATGTAATAACTGGCCAGTTTTGTTTCAATTCATGCCAAGACAAAATGTATAAAAGATGCTTATTCTAAATAAGAGAAATAAAAATTATAACCTCTTGTCTTTTGGTGCAACCCTACAGGGCCAGGTAGGTAATCATATCTCTCATCTCTACTGGGTTTTCTATTCTGAAATTACCTTTCCCCAGGGTGTAGTAGAAGAGAGAATATTAATTGATTTCTACGAAATGGAGTAAATTTTATATTTTTGATGATTTCAAGCCTTAAATCCATTTAATAATAACTTGAATGATGAGTGAAGCCTTTGGGACATTTTGAATTAAGTAGATTGCTGCTTCTTGAAGAATCAGGAAGTATTTTTTGGTTGTTTTTTAGTAGAAAAGAAAGGTACTCTTGTTCCAAAAACTGAAGCAAAAAAACAAAACAAAACAAAACAGAAACAAAAACAAAAAAAAATCCTTTAGCCAGAGCTGGATAATTTCTATATATATAATTTCTAAAATAATATAGGATCCAACTCTTTCAAAGGACATAGAGATCTGGGCTGCAGTTTCCAAAGACAATGTCACGTGGACTATCCTGTTAATAACAACTTGGAAATTCCAGTGACATTTATTTAGAGTTTTGTGATTCAGTGAAGTCCACCATTATTTTCCATTTTTATTTCATGGAAATCACATCACTTTCACAAGCTTTAAAATAAAAATATAATTTTAATTATAAAACTTATAATTATAAATTATAATTATTTACAAGGAATAATATTGGTATTAATATAATTATAATAATCATTGCATTATTATTGTAATCATGAGACTCTATCAAAAAATTTGTAAAAATGCATGGGAAGAAATCGACAAAACAACAAGACAATTGATACTTTAGAAAACGGCTTCTTTCTTACAGTATAAGATGATGAAACACAGAGATTTCCTTAACTACAAAACAGTAAAACATGGCTGCTTACATACTATTAGTTATATAAGCTTATATGGCTAATATCCTGCTTATTATTACTCTGTATACAATATACTTATCAACAAATATTTACATGACTATAACTGGTTTCTAGATAGTTGCATCCTGCAATAGGTCCCAAGCTGCTGTTGATGTCCACTGACCTGCTTTAAACAAATTCCCCTTTGTTACTGTCAGTACTAATACAAACCAGGATAAAAAAGAATAATTCCAGTATTTGGGCTCAAGCCAAATGTTCTGTTCCATAGTTTCTATGCCCAATTGTCTACTTGATTTTTAAGCGCCAGTAGGTCAAATCCCACACAATTTATTAAAACCTAAAACATATTTTTGAAAGGCATTGGCCACATGGATATTTACTTCTTTACGAATCCTGCCTCTTTCTCCTTGAATTTTGAGTAATATTCTTGAATTTTGTCTCAGCAGTGTCTAAATCTAATTACCGGATTCTTCTGTGAACTTCATACCATCATTCTTTTCTTGCTTTCAATAGACACATGAGTATTTACCATTCTTTAGGACTTCAGTGGTTTTGCCACATACAATAATTAATTTTCTTAAAATGTAACAAAGCCTAGGGCAAAGGTTTGTGAAATTTTTCACGGTAAAAATTGAATCTTGTATTATTGAATGCATTTCCAAAAGCCCTGGCCCTATGCAAAAGGTTGCTATGTTTTTACTGGCAGATTAGAATTATACCCAATATATAACTCCTCTAGGAAATGTGCCGCTGAAGAATCTACTCAAAAAATTGACTGATACTGAGCTATTCTCTATAGTTGAATCAATTACCTGCAAAATTCAGATGTCAATCAACAATAAATACATCATAGAAATCACACAACAAAAAAAATGTCAGTTAGGCAATAGTCTTCATATTAAACATACTCTTTCTGCTAATGATAATTACACGTTACATAGAACTTTATGGTTACCAAGCTTTGTCACATATACACCCTTATTTGGTCCTCCCAAAGCAGGTAGTATTGTTCCTAATAAGCAAGGCACTTGATGGGAAGTAGAGCTAAAAGGGAGAAATGAAGGATCATGGGAGGTAGAAACAGTGTATGCTTAAGGAAGGGACTGTTGGACACAATTAATTGACCTGTCCCCTGAACCAGGTGAATTTATTGCCTTTTTACTCTCTCATACTTACTACTGCCTGTTAAACGAGCAATACTTATCCTTGTATATTTTCTGTCTATACTTTTATAATAGGTTTTGTCTTCAGAGAAAGGTAAGATAATTTTTTTATTATCCCGAGAATTATATTCTGAATCAATTTTACTATAAATGAGTGGGAAACATGGGAAAGGACAAATAGACAACCACAAATCTAGAATGAAGCTCTTTCTCTGGAGATACAAAACAGGGTTCCAGGGATTATTATATTATATCTATATTATAGATAACGAAAGCTCACAGAAGTGAAAATCACAACCAGTCAGTGGCAGAATTCAAACTCAAAAATCTAGAGCCTCTCATTTCAAATTCAGGGCTCTTTTTGCTTCATTCACCCTGCTTTTTACTCTTTTTGAAAGAATAAATTCTCTCCGAGATGGTGTATTCTTTTTTTCATGAACAACAGTCAGGAGGGTGCTGAAGTACTTCTTTCCTGGGTTAACATCATTTAGAGTTTTGTGAATCTGACTAAAGTCTGAATCTGGAGACATCTAAACTAGAAAAACCATAACATCTGTTTGGATATCAGCTAGTTGGATCTTTACCTGAAGTAATGATTCCCTTCTAAGAGAGCCTCTTCTTAGGCACATCATGGCATAGACTTACTTCTCACCCCCGTCCTCCCAAAAGATTTATAAAAGAAGAAAATTTGGTGTCAAAGTTCTTCTCTGGTGTAGAGGGTTGGGTTTAGTAGTTGGGTCGAGGATTAATTTTCTTAACCACACCCAAAGATAGGCAATTTGAAGTGTGATCCACTCCCAAATGTGAACTCCTCCACTGTAATTCTCTTATCTATCAGGCAACAATGAAAAAACATCTGTTGCTAAATAAAATTCCTGTTTTATTTAGTTCATGGGAACTCCTTGTTGCCACTTAAGTAACTTAACACCTATTAGAATTTATAAGTTTATTGAGCATATTGGAATTGAACTAAATTGTTTTTAATATGTGGGTGAGCATGGACTCACGTGTTAGTAGCTCAAGAAGAATGAGTGATTGGGGAAGAGAGCATAAAACAATTTAGAACAAAAGTTTCAATGACATAAAGAAGAAATAAAGACACATGGGAAAATTCATTTAAAAAGAATAACACACACACACACACACACACACACACAAAGAATTATCAATACTTTTCAGGCTCTAGGAAAAATGTAAACTAGGTCATATACTTGCAGTGGAGGTAGAACTTAAGAGACATTCCTTGTTTCCTACCAGGGTGATCCTTATAAATTATTTCTCTGATCATTGATTACATTTATCATGTAGCTTTTAATGTAATCATGGCTTCAGCCATCCTAGGAGAAAGTCATCTAAGCAACAATCCCTGGTCACCAAATCTTCTAAAGTTTTTTCTTCCCAGGGTGGCACTCCAATTCCACTGAGATAATGGATCTTAGGAGAATTCAGCTCCTTCTGCAGTGAAAAATAGATCATTTAGGAATCATCCTTTGAAGTGAAGGGTAGGTCAACTTAAATATCTCACTCAAAATTGTCTATAATATTCACTGTCATTTTTTAGGGTTAAAGTAGGTTGGATCTTTATATAGTCTTAAATCTGTGACTGGAATTATTCAAGTGTAAATGAATGATATTTTAATATTTTAGATGTTACAATATTAATTCTTTCAAAGATCTTATACAAATACAAATTCATCTTGTAGCCCTTTAAAGATTATTCTCTCTGCTACTATTACTACTTGCCCCTCTTTATCTTTCCATATCTTAATTAAGAGATAAGAAGGCTTCAAATGCCTACTCAGTAGGCAAAGAAAGATTAAAAACTCTGGAGCAGTTGATTGTCCAGATATATAACTACACTGATTTTTCTGTTTAGAAAGAAAAGAACAACTTGGGGGAAGGGAGGAGAAAGAGAATGCTTACTTAGATCCCTTTATCATTATACTAGCCATAATTGGATTAAGCGGATGAGTGTACAAATAGTGCCATTTTAAGCGGGTCATTTTTTCCCCATTTTATCAGAACCATTTTGTATGTCACTAGATTTTGTTTTAGAGAGTTGTGATAAATAACTAGCATGTGTTTATATTAATATCCATGGCAAACACCTTGCTGCATTTTCAAAAAAAAAAACTTTGAAGAGTCTCAGAAAGTCTTCTCATGCTATAAGGCATCTCATATAATCACAGTTTCATAACTATAGAACTGGAAGCTAAATTATAGATATAGTCAAACTAACTCCTTCATTTTATAAATGTGGAAACTGAAGGAGCAGCATAGGGACAAAAACAGCAATGAAAGTTGATTTTGAGTTTGGGTTCATGAGGAATCCTGACCTAGTAGACAAAGAACTTGATCTCGGTCAGAAAGAGCTGGGTTCAAGTTTAAACTCTGACCTATACTATTGGTGTAATTTTGGATAAGTCAACTTCTTAGTGCTCTAGGAAGCCCTTTACAGCGTTAGGTTGTAGAGAAAATACTAACTTACATTGGAAGGGGGAATTTTTTCACCCCAAGAGTTCCCTATGTCAGTGAGGTCACAGGTCTAATCCCTAACCTTGGAGTATGAATCCAGTATCATTAATTTTTGTTGATACCAAACTTATTCCCAGTATCATCCCTATTTTTTGAGAACTTGACAGCAGAGAGATGAAATTCTAAAAAACTAATGCTACAAGATTTTGAGACTTCCTTTTTTTGAGATTTGCTCTTTTTATCTGATGAAGGCTGCCATGGATCTAGAAATTCTGGCAGTCCCCCAGTTTAAGAACTCTTGGCTTAATTTATAGCATGGGAATAGGCAATGGGAGGAATCTGAACATAATGTTTCCTAACTCAAGGCACTTAGGAAGTGATCTAGAGGTGGGAGGAACTGGGGGAAGACAGAGTGGCGTTCTTGGACTTCTATTATCATGTTTTGTATATTATAGGTTAAATAGATTTATTGTAGGCTGGCCTAGGAAACGAACCACCATGAGAAAGGCATTCTAATTTCCAAAAGATTGACATGCAAATAGATTTTTTTGGAACTGATCTATTCTTAAGTTGGGAAATGTCTGTAATATGCATGTGTTTATTTTCTTTCAAGGTCTCCAAGTGAAAAGGGAATTATTTTATTTAATTCCCTCTTTAAATAGTTTGCATTTCAAAGTTAATTAAAATGCTTTTACAAAATCCAAAAATCCACAATAGCAACTGATTCCAGCAACGAATCAAATTAAAAAACCTACGCAGATCAACCTTTTAATCTTTTCTTAAAAATTCCATACACAGAGCATATTTTACAGACTTGTTATAGCCTATTAAAACATTCGTGTTCGTTAAAATTCATGTCAATCTTTTTTTGGTTAGGAAATATTTTCTTATTTTCAATTCCAAATTGCAAGAAATATTTTTTGGTTGTTGTTTTTATTTCTGAATGCTATTCTGTAGAGAATGTCCACTACTTGGTACAGTCTTCATAGCCATCCCTGAGACATTGGTTATATCTAAAGTAGCTTTGAACGTGGGAGAGTCTCTTTGCTTGCTATTAACAGATGCTGTTGTCACTGAGAGGTCACAAGAAGGGTCCAAGTTTCTCCTTCTTTCTAGTGCGTCTGTAGGATGAGAATGCCCAGTTGTCGTCTGCTTCACAGTTCTGGCTTCTTTCCACTTCTTAAGAGCTTCATTCCTTTCCTCCAAAGAAAGTTTATCGAGGTGTTTAGCTCTTAATATCAGAGAAGGAAATAGTGATCCCTGCAGAACTCTGTATATAAACCTATGGGACAAACAGGATTATTCAATTATTTCTCAGAAATAGCTTTGGAAATCAACTTTTTAGCTAGACCAAAATAACAATATTAAAGCACTATCAGGGCAGTTCTCTACCAGAAGTATAGCTATATAGCTTCCTCACTGTTTCCAAGCTCCCAGGATAGGTACCTTATTTGGTAGAGACATTCAATTTAGATAAAAGTACAATTTTAAATAAAAACAAAAAATAATATCGGTGAGGGGACCTGAACTTCTGAGTAAATTAGATGGTATTCATCTTAAGCCTTTTAGAAGGGTTGGCCAATTGTCACAGATCATGAGGCACATCTGCCAGTGAAGGAAACTCAATTAAAAAGTTTATTTTTTTTTAACCTCAGTTTTCCCCAGCACTTTTCCCTTGTCCCTTCTCAGAGGGTTATTCCACATAACAAATAATCTTTTTTAAAGATGAAATAAAGAGAAGTGAAAAGAAGCAGCATGCTGAAAAAAATGCAATGCCTGTGGACCTTCATGAAGGGATGTATTAGGAATACTTACTCATTAACCTCTTCATTTGAGTCCCTGTTTACGCTTTGCTACATTTACTTTTAATTTTGTGGTATGTAGTTCTTTCCATTTACATTCTCATAGTCATTGGGAATATTGTTACATATAGACAAATGCCATTTGGGGGTCATATTTGCCAATTTGCAAGCTATAAAGTGAAACTTTAGGGTTATTTTTCTTCTTGCAGTTCTCTTATTTAGTGATCTGGAGTATTCTCTCACATAGCTGTGAATATTTTGCTTTGATAATTGTTGATTTATCTGCTTATTCTCGAGATTTTAGAATTTCTTCCTCTGTATCTTTTCCTTCTTTCTTGCTTGGTTTCCCTGGAGATTAGATCTCAAAATCAATTCATGGTTCACCAAACCTAGGTCTCTGTCCCAATTGACTTTTAGGGAGACAGACCTGACTGCTGGGACCTTTTCCCTCAGGCTTAGTGGAGTACTATAATCCCCATCTTGCTTCTCCCTCTCCCCAACCTAATAATGCTCAGTCCTTTTTCCTTCATTTCTGGTCCATGGTACAGAGCCCTACCATGCTGGTACTATTGCATCCTGGGCAGATTTCCATCAGAGTTTGTATCTCTAATGTTCTGGGAAGGGAACCAGGTCAGGAGATGGAGATGCACTCTATTACAAGCCCAGACTTCTGTCCTCCCCATCAGCTCTTTTCATCTGCCCTTTTGTAGAGCTCTGATGCAAGAAAGAACACTGCTAGAGTGGAACGTTGCTGACTAGTCTGACTTCAGAAAATCTGTGCAGCTTGGAGGGTGTTATCTTCAAGGCACGTAAAGTTTGTGCTTCATGACAAGCTCCTGGGTCAGGAGTGTGGTGGGCAGTGGGTGCTGAGTGAGCACAAGTTAGGCATTAATTTATGGAGTCCTTGCCTTTGTTTTTTTATTTTTTTGGATTCTCAGTGTTTCGACTAGATTAGGGAGCTAAAGTTATTTTATTTTGGGCACATAATTTCTCTTTTGGAGTAGTCTGAGAAGTTGTGAGGATGGAAGGAAAAATTTAGTTTGCTATCTTGTTAGTCTCATAATTTGGAATTTGACTGACACCTTAATCAGCTCCAGTGCATTATGGATTAAAGTTGGGAGTGGGAGGTTATTTCTAAGGCAGAGATTTTTTTTTTAATTAGACCTGCTTTTTCTTTTAATTAATACAGAAAAAAATAAGGATTGGAACTTTGGCTGTATAGTATGACTTGGGCACTGGCTTTTTGAAGAGGTGACTAATATCTGGCTGAAAATGTTGCCAAATATCTATATCAATTTTAAAAAAATGCAATTTTTAGCAAAGGAAAAATCCCTACACATCAATACTTTTCAAGCTTAAATACTTTGAAAGATATTGATAGTAATGAGCATGGGGGTGAGGACAGGGTATATGTGTGAATTCTACAAAAAAGCAATAAATAGAAAAAGTAATGTTAAGATTAGAGAAATGTTTCCTGATTTTAATTAATGGCAGTGATGAAAAGCATGAATAAAATGTGAACTTCGTATTATACTATATAGATTCTTGTGAGCATCTTTGTTCTGTCATCATAGTAAAAAAAAAAAGTTTAACAATTGAGGACTGCAGATTTTTTTAAACTGCTCTATGAGAAAGAGATTTGTAAACAATTTTGGTTAAGTGAAATTTAATGAGAAAATTCTTATCTCCAGATATATCATATTGGGTTGGGGGTATGGAAAGAGAACAGTCTAGTTTATAAAACACAAGATGATGGGTATGAAACCCCCATAAATAGTTTGATGTTCCTGAGATGTTGTCTTTAAGCCATTTGCCTTTAAGTGGTTCAGGTAGAAAATGACCTAAATAAAAGACAGACCATACAATCTCTTAAAGTCTTTGGCTTTAGATTATTTAGGTTGTGAAATCCAGACCGTACCTAGGGAGAAGAGCAATACAAGTTGTGAGGACACAGACTAAATAAAACATTGGATCCATCATGTGCTCTTCCATGATCCAGTAAGGGTTGGATGGTGGGTTGCAAGTCACACACATTGCTCCAAACACCAAGGCAAAGAAAAAGTAAATTAAGATACTGCTACTGATGACCACCATGTGAATCCAAGTCTGCAAGGCAAGGGAAGAAGAGCAGAGAATGTAAGTAAGACATTAAACTCCCTGGGTCTCACAGCCTGGTAAAACTTTCTGGACTTACATAAAACTATAAATGGATGAATTGCCTTCCATTACAACTGATTAGCATACTCATTTGTTTGTCTCATGAGAAATCTCTGAGCTAGTGTCTGTGGGAAGAATTCAGTGATGCTAGTAGGAGAAACTTGCAATCCTTAATATTTCAATAACTATTTTAATATAATTGGTTTCCTTTGTGACTTTTTTATGCATTTGAAAATGTTATTTTGAGAAAGGATCCACAGACTTTATAAGACTTTAAAGGGACCTGGAGATATAAAAATATTTAAGAGCCCTTGCTCTAGAGGTTATATTTTAAAATCCATAGTATGAAAAAGTACTTTAATCCTTTTACTTGGTTATTCAGTTATAATATGTATTGATTTCACAAGAGGCACATGCATTTCTTATCTGTCCTAATCAACACAAATCATTTAAACTCTTTTGTTTTAGTCAATTCGGTAATTTTTTTTTTCCCATAGATCTGGAGCATTGTTTCTCAGATTTTTCCTTCCACAATCTTTGCGCTAAACAGTACCCCCCCTGCCTCTTTTAAAAAGACTTGACTTCTAATAAGTATTTTACTGTCTTTCACTCATTTTAGAAATGATTAGGGTTTTCTCCTTAGCTAAAGTCTGGGCTGAAAGAAGGACCCCAAAAGATGAAGATGCAGATGTAGTGGAGTCTGCACCAAACCCAAGGGTAGAAGGAATTAGAGTGGATGTAATGCTAAAAAAGTTGACAGTTCTGTAGGAGGCCAGCCTGTCCGTTTCTCTCTAATTTCTATCTTCTCTGGCAGCCAACTGAGGAATTTCAATTCACTTTGGAGGCAGAAGTATCTAAACATCTTTCCTATTTGATATGCTCTATAATTCTTCAGATGTCGAGGATACATCTGATATGGTGGTCAGAAGCATGTTTTGGGACATCATCCCATTTTTCACTTGATAGCTTCATAACTTCCTGCATTCTTTCATATCAAAGTATATTAAAAAAACCTACAGCAGGATTTAATTTTGAGGCCTTCCCTTGTTCAGTCCATCTGGTTTTCTTCAGAGATTTATGAAAACCCATTCACCTCTGTGTAGATCACACCTTTCCATTCTAAG
The DNA here is from genome assembly GCF_016432865.1 of Antechinus flavipes. Classification (NCBI taxonomy): domain Eukaryota; kingdom Metazoa; phylum Chordata; class Mammalia; order Dasyuromorphia; family Dasyuridae; genus Antechinus; species Antechinus flavipes. The sequence goes on along the minus strand of NC_067403.1, from coordinate 35,655,901 downwards.
TCTTGTTGGGTTAAAGTAGGCCCTAAATAGGGCTGAATTGCTTGACGTGTAACTCCTTCCAGATTTTTTCTTATTTAAAACACATTGTTTTAAGGGCCAGGTCATTCAAAAAACATTCTACTTTTTCTTCTTTCTACTTCCCCACATCTGTAGGGATAGCACTATGAATCCTTCCCCCCATCAAAAAAAAAAAAACCCTAAACATAATAAAATTCTTTTTGGACTAAGATAATAAGCCACCAAAATATAACAAATGCTGCATTATCTGTTTCAATAAATATGCCAATGTTATTTTAAAAAATAGAAATTCTCTTTCTGCCTTCCTATTTCCCCACCTCTTAATATTCCTATCTAGCAGGTGCTATGTTTAACAAGAATATCATCTTACCTTGGCTGGCACTGATTCATTAAACCTGGAGATGAAAAACTGATAATACCTTTTTATTGTAGCTAAAATGGCAAATAATGAAAATCTCACATTAGAAAATGTCTTGTACAAACTTTATCACCCCTTTTGATTAGGTCATTATCTAAATTTTACTGATGGGGAACCAGATTGAAGGCAATAAAGGGACTTTTTGAATTATGTCAAGAATCAAATTCAGATCTTTTTAACTTGAGAGTTGCATTCATGAGCAACTCCTTGATAGGATTACAACAAATTCCCAGTTGAACTAATGGGGGATAGTTATGATTTCTTGGGTCACTTATCCAAAGCCTGATCCATGAAGCCACAAATATCATTTTTTTCTTGTCACTCTCCCTCTTAAGAACTCCCTTTGCACCTAGGCAGCAAGAGCTGTCCAAGGTCCCATATAATGGAGAACCAGGTTGCTGTATGTTTCCACTCACCAAAGTCTTACTTTCAATTACAAGGTGGAGAAGAATGATGAACAGAGCCGCAGTGTTCAGGGGTTCCCAAACATAAAGATGTCAATGTCTGAGCCCTGGTAGGTCTACAAAATGAAAGGAAAAATGGGAAATTAGTTGTGGGTGATGACAAGGGACCAGCATAGCAGGGTAAATCTTATTAAACAGAGCAGAAGAGGAATAACGATAATTCTGTGTACTCACATAGTAAGGCACAAAGAAGCAAACCAGACTTTGGTAAAAGGCATCAAGCAAGGTGATCCAGAATGTGAGTGGTAAGTATGCCTAGAAATGAAATAGATATTGAGTGAGAGAGAGATAAACTGGAATGAGACAAAATGCCCCCAATCCCACCTGTAGAAGACAGAAGCCAGAAACAGGATGGGCGCACAGGTGAAATGGAATAAAAAAATCTGGTGAAGCTCTTGCTGACAGATAAAACTTACTATTAGCAAAACAAAAAGCCCTCTCCTTCAAATAGACTCCAGAATCACCTTCTCTTCCTAATTTGGCTTTTTTGTTTCTTATTTTTCCAAAATGCAAAAGTTCAAACTCATTTGTAAAATATTCTACCTCCCAAATAAGGCAATGTTACAATGAGTACACAAGTATATGTTGGATATTTTTTTTCTTTCTCACAAACTTACTATACTTACAATCAATCACCTTTTGTGGTCCTTTGGATAATCAAACTAATGATGACTTATGGTTCTTTCACAGAAATTCCCCCCCTCCCTTTCCAGAATCACTTTCTCTAATGAGTCTAGAAGAAGAGACTGTGTTAAGAGTTGAAAGAATCCCAATGGTCCAAGGGGGAAAGATTTAACATTAAATTAAGGTTCTACCTTAGATCTTATTCTCTCTCATCATATCTTTCTACCTTTTCATTCCCCCTCCCTATGACTTCCAGTCCCTTTTCCCTCTTGGTCCTCTGTTATCTCTGCTCTTAGTTTCATCCTTTTAGAATCTTGATCAATTTAGCAATACTTTATCCTCTTAAAAGGGGCAGCTAGGTTGTACCATAATGCCTGAAGTCAGGAAAACTGATCGAGTTCAAATCTGGCCTCAGATACTTCCTAGGTATGTGATCCTGGGCAAATCACTCAATCTTATTTGCCTCAGTTTCCTTAAATATAAAATAAACTGGAGAAGGAAATGACAAATCACTTTGATATATTTACCAAGAAAATTCCAAGTAAGATCATGAAGAATCAGACATGACTGAAATACTTGAACAACAAGAATTCATCTTAAACTGCCCCCTTGTCCTGCCAAACCACAACCCTTCTCCAAAATTCTTTTCAGGAAAAAGTCACACTGTAAATTCACATCACTTAAGAGGGCCCTGGTTGCTTCCAATTGCCCTGCATCTTCCACCCAACTTTCAAATTACCTTTTCTAAGGTGCTGATTGAATAGTGCTGTTCTCCTATTCACACATCCTTAGGGGCTCTGGATAGCCTCTAGAATAAAATGTAAACTTTTCAGCTTCTGACTTCCACACTACAAATACACTGACTCTCCCCCAGCTTAATGTTATGGCTATTAGAGTAGGAAGGGAACTTGATTATTTGAATGATTGTTTCATTTTATAATGAGTAAACTGAGATGCAGGATTTGAATCTAGGTGACTTTATCAGAAGTCTATTGCCCTAACCACACACCAGCTCTTGCATTTCCCATCACTTTTCATCCCAGCCAAACTGGCCTGTTTGCTATAGACTCCAAAACCACGCTTTCGCACCCCTCTCTTCCATATTTCCTCCTGGACTGCTTTTGTCCTACCCCTCAGTCCCCTTCAGCATCCCTAGTTTTCAGTGTAACCGACACTTTCTGTAATAAACCTTTTATGATCTTTAGACTTCACCCTGATTTATATTCTCTACTGATCTTTAAATTTGCCCTATATTTATTTATCAATATATATGTTGTAAGCACCCACCCACACAGGTTATTTAGCATACTGAGTATCTAGAACAGTATTTCACAGATTATTATGTATTTGTTAACTGTTTGTTGAATTGAATTTAAAATCTGAAATAATTTATTACACTGGCTAATAGACGTAGACCCACAGGGCTGGGACTGACAACACTGATAGACAGTGGAGAAAGTAAAGAGAGGAGATTTGAGACAAAACGAATGAGAAGCTATTGGAAACCAACCCGGGAGAACTCTGCAAAAAGAAAGATGGTCAGGGGATGAAAGAGGACACTTTAAGGGTGATGAGAGAAAGGTGAGAGGATATTGTATCCTGGAAGAGAATCATTTCACGTCAGCATTCCAGACCTCTTCAACATTAGGGAAAAGGGATTTAGGGAGCCCAGGAGAGCAGGTTTCAGAGCAGTGAAGACAGGAAATGAGCAAAGCATAAAAGAAAGCATGCTTGGAGGACAAGTTCAAGGGAAGGGCAACTTCTGGAAAAGGTGAATTAAATGACAATTACTTTATATCAAGGGCAGCCTGATATGGCTCTGCCTAAGGCTGTTACCGGCACATCATAAAAGCCGGCCAGCCTATCAGGACACATATAAGTAAAGGGCTGTTAACAAAGTTTACCAGCAGGACAAATGATCTCAGCCCCCCCAAGGGAGAGCACAGTTATAAATGTCAATCCACATAAAACGAGCCCTTACAATATAGTACAGGTCAGGGCCACCATGAACATTTTCATCCAAAAGGACATCGCCTCAAGAGAGCCTTTCATTTTAAACCAATGGCTCTCTCAGTTGCACACTCCTATGTTCTTGGCTCCTAAACTTGTGACCACTTAAGAAGAAATCTTTGTCTTTCTGAGATCAAATCAATCAAGTGACTGATGTAGAACCATGAGGCAGGCAACAAGCACCAAGCACTGAGCTAAATTGTGAGAATTACAAACAAGGGCAAAAGAACGTCAGAGGAGTCCAAACAAAATATATACTAGATAAATTGGAGATGACAACTGATGTGATTGGGGGGGGGGGGAGAGACTTGTCTGGGGATGCTGTGAAGTTAAGACTTGCCAGAGAGGGGCCTTGAATTCAGGCCACCTTATCTTCCCCCTGCATCCTCTAGCCACTCTTCCATTTTGTCTCTCATTGGTTTCCATTTGTATGAATAGGATTCTAACGCCTACCTCTGATTTCTGGCCACTCTTGTAAAGTTCAGGTAGTTGCATGAGAGTTCCTGCAGAAATGTCTTTTTCCAGGATACCATAAATAACTGGAGGTACGGATGTGAAGAGGAGATTGAAGAAGATCAAAACCCAGTAATCTGACATGGACGTTCCAGAAAATCCACAAAAGAATTGGTACCAAAAGAGAAGGTTTACATAAGCCTAAAAATGAAGACACTCAATTTAGAGCAACAATAATTCATGATAGAAATGGCAGCTAACTTAAAAGTAGTTTTTTAAGGTTTTCAGAGTGCTTTATGAATTTTCTTGCTAATATAGGTGCTAGAATTAGCTCTATTTGGGGGATCAGAAAACTGAAACTGGTGTCCAAAGTAGTATTCTGAACTCAAATCTTCCTGATGTCACTCCTGGTATTTAATCCACTAAATCATGCAACTGCCTCCATTTGAGTATTTCATTACCTGAAGAGGTCAATTCTGTTAAACACAATGCTTTATCCCCTCAGACGTTGCTATGGGTGACAATGAGTAAATGGCCTTATTTTATTTCATTCACAAAGGTATCAGGGAGTTCAAATGGCAAGAGGCTCTGTACTAACTTGCAAAGATAATGTCTTAGGAAAAGCTGATCTAATGCCTCACAGCCTATAGAATCTCCCTTATAGCTGTATTTGTCCACTTGAGTGAGCAGCGAATAGTGTGAGATCACTGGGAAAAGTTGCCAAGGATGGAATTACCTAGGAAAGATCTTAAATCTTTCTTTAAATAATCTCCATGAAAGAATTTTTTTCCCCTCAAACAACCAACAATAATACCTTTCTAGCTCAGATACAAGTAGGTTTTAGGAATAAAGGTTAGGCATTGAAGGTAAAAAACTGCAGGTTTGGTGGATCAAAATCCAAAAATATTTCCAAGAATTTCTGAGACACTGGTTTATTTTTTGAAAGATAAGGGGGCTACCAGGTCTCTAGACTTTGCTGAAGGATGCATCTTTTAAATTAAAGTCAATCATAGGCACCAGGAAGATCTTTAACAAATGCAAGAATACTTTTCTTAAAATGACAGCTTTTGGCCAAATATCTTTTTTTTTTTTTAATCACCAACTTTTTCTTTTCTTTTCTGAAAAGTACTAAGTTTTAAAACAAAATTCTATTAACTTAAAAACCACCTAAAATGACCCATTCGAGAGAATTTATGTCAATGGAAATCTTTTTTTTTTTTTTTTAACATTAAGGGGAGAGGTTTTTGTTATGTTTTCTTTTAGTGAGCTAAAATTGAACTTAGTCTAAATTGTGCTGACCCAAATAATATAGGAACATTATTATTATCACCATTTTACCCCTTCATTATCATCTTTTTAAAATCAGAGAATTTTAGTTTGAAAGGATCCTAATAGTCACTTACTCTTTCCAAATCTATATAAAATGAAGTGAGATTTTAGTTATCCCAGTCACCAGCTTGTAAGCAATAGGGCGCAGACTAAAAATGAGATTTCCCATCAGTTTAACAATTAAAATTCTAAGTTCAAATTCTAGATCTTTCCCCCTTTCTCCTAATGGACAGTATCACACATTTCAAAGTTCCACTTTTCACAACCCTTTTATAGAGGATCACAAATCAGATTTTAAATGAACCAGACAAGACAATTGAATTTAAATGTACGGGGAGCAGCAAATCCGAACTGATGGGCAAGACTAGCAATTTGCTGCCAGCAGTTTTTGATAAAGCACTGAATTAATGGTCGTGCCATCTCATTTCCAGACCTCAATCATCAAAATTTGAGATGCTATCATCATTCTTTAATGTACCAGGGCTGACAAATAAGGGAAGAGAGTAATGGGAGAATGTGGAAACCAGATCCCCAAATGCCACATACCACATTCTTGTAGAAGAAATATAGAATCATGTTAGATAGTCTAGTATAACACCAATGTCCATGAACAAGTAGGAGCTTGGTGAGATGTCTGAACTGGGAAACTGCAAAATCACTGGCCATCACTGCCTGCAGAAAGAAAAGAAAAAAACTAAAGACATCAGAAGGGATTCATTAGCCATGACTTGCAAACTCTTAAATTAGCCAGTTCTGCTATTTGAAAGATAATAAGCATAAAGAAGAAGCTGAGAATATGAGAGTAGAACTATAAAAGTTTTGCATAGGAATTTTTCATTTTACCAATACGTACAAAATTAGATTTTTAAAAATCAATTCATTATTCCTTATGAATAATACCTGGCTTTCCCTGCCCTTAACTCTCCTTAGCTTGTGCTCATATATGCATCCGCTTCCTTTGTTCTGTTATTTCTCAGTGAAGTTTTTCTACTCGAGTCCTATTTTGGGAACTGCATGAAAGAGTACAGTCAAAACATTGCATGACTTTTAAGTAATCTTCTGGGCACTCACCCTATATATCAGGCAAAGAGATTTAAATTCTCAATCTTTCTAAGATAGACATGTCAGAATTTATATTTGTTCCACTTTCTCCAGTCTATCAACACTTGAATCTATAGTGTTCCTTACTACCTAGCTGGCAGTCATTTTCTAACTATAAAGGGGTAATGTCTTGAAAGTCATTTTCAAGGAGTTGATTTGATAATATTATAATAATAGAGAATGCACAACAGAGTATAGATAGTCCTTTAAAAGCTTCCTTGCCCCACTTTCTACAGTAACAAAGAATTTGTGGGGGAGGGATTCAATGCTCATAATTGGCTAAACAAGTCGTGGAAACTGAACCTTTAAGAGGTGATAAAGAGAATGAATACTGAGAAATATAGGGAGATCTATGAATTGATGCAAAGTAAAGTAAGCAGAACCAATTTAAAAAAAAGAATAACAAATTCTAAACACTGAACTTGGCTCCAAATAAGAGAAAGGAGAAGGCACCTTCCTCCAGATCTTCACAGAGGTGTGGGAAAGATAGAGGTGAAATTCTTATAGTGTCATTATTGGTTAGATTTAGTGACTTTTTTCTTCTTTTTACTTTTTGTTATAGGGGACGATTTTCTGCAATAGAAAATACTGTGAAAATAAGTGATAAAAATGATATTAATAAAAAATATTTTTAAAAATTTCCTTGCCAGTTTTTAAGCATTTTTTCTTTTATACCAAAAGTGGTTGTAAGACTACACATATATAACAAACATTTGTATATAATAAACAACTTTATGAGCTATAATTTCATCAGTATGGAAACATTCTTTCATGATTGTTGAGTCATTTCAGTTGTGTCCACAATAAAGTTGTGTTTTTTGGGATTTTCTTGACTGGAATGTTTTTCTATTTCCTTTTCCAGCTCATTTTACAGATAAGGAAACTGAGGCAAACAGGGTTAAGTGACTTTCCAAGGTCACACAGCTAGAAAATGTCTGAGGTTATATTTGAACTGAGGAATATGTCTTCTTTCCTCCAAGCCTGATGCTCTATACTACACTATCCATTTTCCCTTTCCTTTAGGGAATTGAAGGAAATTCAGTTTTTCTCCTTTAGAGATCACAAAAACACATTTAGAGCTAACAAGGGCCTTAAACAGTTCCAAACCCAGAGGGATTATGACTCATGCAGTGGCTAAGAACAAACAAACAAAAAAAAAAACAAAAACACATCTCTCCTGTCAGACTTTTTAGTGATGAGCTTCTTGGTACTTCACCTTTGTTAAACCTCACATAACAGATACAAGGATCCTACCAAAAGCCTTTCTAGCTGACTGAACCTGCCGGAACTTAAAACATTTACTTTAAGCATTAAGGATGACCTTTATGCCAGAGGCATCAGAATAGGGATTCAGTGGAAGATAATTTAAAGAAACTTACAGTAGTAATACTTATTTGTATAGAACATTTTGTTGTAAAGAGCTTTCCACACATCCCCTAATTTTATGCTTTCTTGTAATGTCTCTGTAGGTTAGATAATAAAATATCACTTACTCTTAGAGTTCACAAGATCATAGCTAAAGACCTGCAGCTAAAAGGGAACTCAGATGACATCTAGTCCAACATCTTTTTTTGATTTGAAAATCATTTGAAAATTTGAAAAATTTTCATTTTTCATTTGAAAAATGAGGAAATTGAGGAAAAATGAAGTGACTTGAACCCAATTCAAGAAGTGACTTGTTCAAGATCACAGAGCTAATGTATGATGGGACCAGATAGAAAAATCACATGATGTGACTATATCAAATACTCCCTCTAATATGCCACGATGCTCCCAAATTATGCAAGTTAACTTTTAAATTGATGTGGTACTCTTAAAATAAAAGCTTTATTTCATCATACATAATCTGTGTAGGCTATTTCTTATACTATATGCCTATTTTTCTTCAGAAATAGGCAGACAGTATTTTCCTTGAAGAAGGGAAGGCCCTATTACTAAGAACAAGAGGTGCTTCCTGAAAATAATGTCATTTTTCCAATAAGTTTACCACCACAATCTATCATGCATCTGTACTTACTTGCCTTATGGAAGTTCACAACTTATTAATGATCTTACACCCAGAACATTTCTGATGATGTTTCTTTCTCTTTTAGCTTTTTTTTTTTTTTTGGCCAGACTTAAGAGCAAGAATATAGACATTTTAAGAGTTAATTTCTATTGATACCTCATAAGTAAATGCCACACTGTCATTGCTGAAATAACTTGTGGGGAAAAAGGAAGATCAAAGGATGAGACTGGATTGCTCCTTGGAGGAGTAAAGACAATGATACTTGACAGAAAGGACAAAGAGCTGTTCAGTTTTTATTCTGCTTCTTCTATTTTTTTTTTTTTTTTGCCAAGGAGAAATTGCTTTGGAAATAACAGAAAATAAATGGCTAATAGGGTTGATACCCAAGATAAAGAGGAAGAGAGTAAGATGGCACTTAGATGCCCTTCCTGAATTAAAATCCCTTAACCAAGATGATAAAATCTCAAGTACTGAAATAATGGAGAATGGAAAAGTACCTCAGGGTTAGAAAAGGAATCTGGAAACCATTAGAGACTGAGATTAATCAGAAAATTTTTAGAATACATCATATTAAAGGCACGGTAAGTGAACATTTAAAAAATTTAGAATGTGTAAATCATTAAACCTTCCAGTAATTACAAAGAACCAGCTTGCCTTCACCAAGAACATAACATTCTAGACAATCTTTTGGGAAGCATTATTAATCTGCTAGAGTGGGGAATATTATATTTATTATTATTATATTATATATTATAATTATCTAGACTGTAGAAAACATTTTATGGAGCATCTTAGATTATTCTTCTGAAAAGAATGGAAAGATGTGGACCAAATGATAATACACCTAGACGGGCCCAAAGCTGAATGACTGACACAAAGATTACACACTAATGATTCAAAGTCACCTTGGCAGGAAGTTTTCATTAGATCGTCCTAGCAATCTTTGCTTTTCCCTATCTTGTCTGACACTGGGAGCAATGCTGTTTTCTGTTTTCATCATCTTTGCCATGCCAGAAAAATTTATGTGATAACCAAAATAATAATGCAAAGGAAAATACTTGAAAAGCCTCTGGACTCTGCTTAAAAAAATGAATGATAATGATGGCCAAAGACTATTGATGAAATGTATTTTCGCAGACATAGCCAATGTATTTGTTTGTTTCACTGGATTACTGTTTAAAATTTTAATTAAATTTAAAATAATTTAAAATTTATTTTTTTTTTAAATAAAGGAGTGCTTCAAATTAGAAATGATAATGTGACTTACGAGTAGTGCTATATCTATAAAAAAGAAAATCAAGAGAATTATTTTAAAAATACAAAAATAAAATAAAGTACAGAAGAGGGCACAGAGCAATATTTTTATTACAATTTTTACTCTCCCATATACAATGTAAAAACTAAAATTACATGTTTTTTTCATTAGCAAAATGAGGATTCCCCCACTGTTATCTTCCTTACTGTTCTATTTGGGGCTTTAAATGAAATAACAGAAATGAGCTAAAAACAATATGGAAAGATAAGGTAGTTTTAGCAGAGCACAAAAGATTAGAACCTAAAGAGAAGTCCTCCTTTATCTAAAAAAGTGTAATTTAGCAAAACAAATCAACACATTGATCTTATCTGAAAATAATATTTCTGATTGAAGATTATCAGATTGATATACTAAGACTCCTTCCAGTTGTTATTTTTTAATCTGACATACCACAGAATTTCGTACCTTTTGAATCACAAAAAGTCACAAAGTTAGTTATCATAAACTCTGAAAGAACAGAATGGCATTTTTGAAAGTTTGTTTCAGTCAGGAATATGTATATCCAAATACTTTGTATTTCACAACTCAACACTAAGGTACAAAGTAGATGCAAATCTGCACTGACAGAAGTGGTTTCCTCATTGGAGTTCTTATCTCAGTAGTTTCCACCTAGAAGGCATTTTATGATTTTCAATGACATTTAAAGAGCATTTGCTTTCATAATATTTCTTCAAAGTTAATAATGTATTGCCTCTTGGAAAGACTTATATGAACTGATGCAAAGTGAAATGAGCAGAACCAGGAGGTTAACTATTGTATACAATAACAGCAATACTGTTTGATGAAGTGACTTAGCTGTTTTCGGCAATATAAGGTTCCCCGATAATCCCCAAGGATTCATGATGAAGCATACTATCTGCCTCCAGAGAAAGAACTGACACTATCTGAAGACAGACTGAGGCATGCCATTTTAAAATTTCTTTCACTCTTTTTTAATTCAAGCCTTCTTTTACAAATGACTAATATGGAAATGTTTAATGTGATCACACATATATAAATGACATCATACTGCTTACTGTCTCAGGGAGTGAAGACAGACAGAATTTTGTACTCAACTTTTTTTTTAAATATTAAAACTTTTTTAACATGTAATTGAGGAAAAATAAAATACGGCTTAAAAAATTCAATAGAGAATTATAGAAAAAATTGAATTATGTATAAAAAAAGATCAACAGATTCCCTATATTATCCTTTTTTGCCCTAATTTTTGAATATGGAAATTTGTTAATATTTTTCAAGTTCATAATAAAAATAATTTTTAAAGAGAAAGAGGGGCTCATGCAGAATGTCTTATATAATTGTAGGAAATATAGTTTTGGATTAGTTATTGAGTATTCCATCTGATAATTCAAGGACCTTTCCTCTCTTGAGATTTTGCTACAAAGAAGGCCTTCCCCACCCTTCAAATGCCTTATATATTAAGACATTTAAAAACTTCACAAATAAATGCAGAAAGATACAAATATTAAATCCATCTTTTTTTTAGATTATGATTTAATCAAAATTACATTCATTAAAGAGCTATGGAAAGAAAGATTAAAGATTTGTTGGAAGCTAAATAAATCAATCCTAAAGAATGAATGGATCAAATATTAAATACTGAAATAATAATTGAACAGAATAACAACAATGAAACAACATGCCAAAAGCTATGGGATACACCTTGGTTTGGGAAGTAAGCAGTTTTTGAAAGTCATGGAGACTTTCACGTATACATTATTCACTAACCTGCATGCCTTCTTGGCCTGAAATTCCTATTCCAATGTCAGCAACTTGTATCATACTAACATCATTGGCTCCATCACCTTCCCAGGGTCAGTTGGATATGGGAGATAGGAGGCATTAAAAAGAAGGGATAATAATATAAGTTTGGATGTGCAAAGACACGAACCTGGGAAATATGTATTGATGATAAACAAATCCCTTCCCTGCTTATCCCATTTCCCCCAAATTCACTGGAAGGAACATCAGCCAAATGGAGAGGCTGAGAGAGCCTGTCACAGAAATTGAGTTGAACAGAAGGCGTTCCAAGCCCCCACTCACCGATGGCCAAGGTCATCACTTGGAGCTGATTTCGTACTAATTTAACCACCTCGCTTTTCTGCAGGGGTGTTGCTCGGCAGCAGACAACAGCTTGGCACAATCCAGTGAGCTCTAAAAATCGACTCTGCAGACTGTCCTGCAGTGCAAACTCTAATGTTTTCCCAGTGATGATGAGCCCAGCTCGCAGCGGAACATGAGTGCAAGGGGATGGAAAGTTTGGAGACCTTTGAATGTCTTTCTTAAGTTCCTCTAAAGTCTTATTCATCAACATCTCACAGGCTTCCTTTAAAAAGAGAGAGACAGAAACAGATTAAACATTAATGGCTTTGTGGTTGTACATGCAAGAGTTAGAGTTATTGTCCAATTGTCTCTTCCCTTCAGCAATTACTGTGTCCATCAAGTTAACCTAGTGTGGGAAAATCTATAAAATTTCAGCAATCAATAGGGCTTTTGAAAAGGGTTATACTATTGCATCCATGTATGTATTTGGTGAGTGCTTGCATTTGCATTTGCAAGTAGGAGGAAGGAATTAAATTAGGTGAATTATCTAGAGAAAAATATATTGGACAAGGAAGAGCCCCCTCCCCTCAAAAAAAACCCCCAAAACTCTAAAAGGAAAGCAAATGGAATACAACATCGCATTTGTATTACATTTAAATATCTCCATGATCCAGTTACATCATCTGGTTGGGATAGCTCATATTTACATATGACAAGTTTGCAAAGTGTTTTATACTCCCTATCTCATTTGAATCCGAACACAAGTTGTGAATAACAATAATCCAGGGGTCCTCAAACTTTTTAAATAGGGGGCCAGTTCACTGTCCCTCAGACTGTTGGAGGGCCGGACTATAGTAAAAACAAAAACTTTTGTTTTGTGGGCCTTTAAATAAAGAAACTTCATAGCCCGGGGTGAGGGGGATAAATGTCCTCAGCTGCTGAATCTGGCCCACAGGCCATAACTTTGACTAATCCAAAAGCTGATGGCTGTGCATGAAAGTTGTAGCACCCATAGGATATATAGGACATATATGTGAGTAGACAAATTATTAGACCATCAACTCTTTGGGAGTACAAATTGTTTAATTATATTTGTATCATCAGTGTTTAGCACAGTTCCTGGGACATCAGAGATGCTAAAAAAAAAAGTTTGTTAATTGACTGAATCATGCTAAGGAACTTCATCAGAGAAGCAGTAATTTAGGAGAGAAAGGGTAGGTTGCTAAAAGCAGGCACACTGGCAGTAGCAAAAATGACTAACAGTTTGACATGGAATATTGAGACAGAATCATATAAAATACATGAGTGGTCAAAAAAATATGAGAGACTGGAGACAAATTGCCCTATAGGTCACATTCAAGAGATCCTGAGGCCACAATATTATAATTTTGTATAACAATTAATGCTTAATATAGTGACTGTGAGCTGCTAAGAAAATGTTGATTTATGATACTCTGCTTAAGAAGGCAGGAAAGAGTGGAAAACATAGAAATGAAATTTTCATGTAATTGGAGACTATCTTGTTTTGTACCTCAAATTTCATCTTACACATTTAAGAAAGACCTTTCATCCAAGAGATGCAATTATTTCTTGTTCATGGTGTAGATTATGGATAGAACCTGTCTAGAATAAGTCCTTGATAATATCTCTTAGATGAGCAAAATCATCATTTTCTGCTTCTGTTGTCATGTTTTGATAAATTTATGAATATGTGTTGGCATCCTAACACTTTTGCTATTTATAAAAGATAAAGTTTATTGTGTTTGTGTGTATGATGCTGATGTGTGATGGAGGGGGGGAGAATATTCAAAAAGAATGGAGGATTCAGAGCCTTTGATCACCTAACAATCTACTGGGGAAGAAAAGGTTAAAAGGCTGACTCATAAACAATCTTGGGGGGCAGAACCTGGGATTTCACAGACAGAGGACTTGGTGTTCTAATTTTACTGTGTTAGAGAATTCCCAGAGAAGAAAGTTCCACAATTAATGCAGTACTAGTTGTATTGCAACTTAATATTAAAGACTTACCTGGTGCATTGAGAAGGTAAGGGACCTTCTCAGGATCAGAGACAATATGTGTCACAAGTAGACTTTGAACCCATTTACTTGAAAGTAAGCTCTCTGTTTACTATATAATATCAATTATTCATCTACCATTTATTAGGCACCTACTATGAACCAGCCACGTACTAAGTGCTGGGGATAGAAAAGCAACTCTTCTCTCTCCCTCCTCCCCTCCAAATCTAGTCCCTACTCTCCAGGGGCTCAAAGTCTAATGAAGGAGACAACATTCAAAGAAGAAATATCCAAGATAAATTAAAAGATTCTGCACAGAGGGAAGGAAGACAATTATAATTACAATAAACAATGGAAGGCAGTAAATGATTAATGCTAAGTTATTTGATACAAGTGAGAAGCACTGGTTTCCCAGTGGTAAGGAAGAAAGTTTCATGAAACAGATAGCACTTGAACTGAACCATGAGTGCTATTGGCCAATGGAAGGTGATGAACGGGGCCTTCCAGACAAGGGAAGGACACATTCAGATGTTTACTTTGCATTGTACAGGGGATAGTCAATGACAGCACAAAGCCTGAGAGCCAAACCAGGAGGCAGCGGAAATTACCTTTTATCAGTTCAAGGAACAGACCGTGATTCTCAAAATGTTCTTTGGTGGTGGCCCCAACTGGAATGTCATTATTTTAATTAGAGCATCATCATAAGAGAAAAGAAAGAAAAGACTGTCTTTGTAGCTTGTTCACAATTCTTTTATTTGATGATGAAAATTGCAAAGTGTCTTTTAGGTTTACAAAGTGCTTTACAGCTGTTACTTCATTAGATCCTCCCTATATGGTAGGTGGTGTTTTTTTCCTGTTTTACAGATAAAGAAACCAAGGCTCAGAGAGATGAAACTCATTTCATAGTAAGGGTCTGAGAAGGGATTTGAATCCAGACCTTCCTAATTTGACATCACGATTAAATTATATAAGTCATTTTCAGAGAAGTTCAAGACTCCACGTTAGGGACTGTCCAACTCTGTAAGGAGCTTATAATCTTGTCTGATGGAAGAGAGGGAATGTGCTGAATGCCAGATTCAGAGAACTTGAGTTTAAATCCCAGTTCTGCTCTTTCCTGGCTCTGTGATCTCAGCAGCCTGGCTTCACGATCTTGGAGGGGGGTTCCCTCTTTATAGGCTTTGGTTCCTGAATCTGTAAAGGTCCCTTCCAGCTCTAGTTGTCTGGTGATGGCCCCGATGATACAGAGATGGGGTTCTATGGTGGGACCTCCTTCCCCTGATGGAGACTGGACCCCAGGATGGATCATTTTCATGCAGGAATGAAATGCTTCATAGATATTCATATAAGATGCTGGAGGACTTCCTCTAAATCTCTCTTCATCCTGGGGCTCCTTCTAGCTCAAAATCACCAATGTTACGATTTATTATCATCTCTTCATCTAGTAAGATCCTTCAGAATGTGTAGACCAATCATCAGTAGAGACAGCCTACCTGCCACGTGGTTTTCCATGACCCTTTGTATTACTGCAACTCTAATTCTACTCACTTGCATCTCATGGCATCATCTCCCTGATGTCCTGGTCCTCTTCCAGAACGAATTCCAACACTGCATACTTGAGTGACCCAGATGAAGGGTTTGGACTCGATTTCCCCATCTGTAAGAACTTATGCTAGATAGCTTATGATGCCCCTACCATAAAGAGATGGGATTTTTTTTTGTGGCAGAAGAGAGCACAGAATCAGTGAAAACAATCAGTTTAACAAAAATATAACTAGATTTCTTGTTCCTGTTCAGCCAAATTGTCATCTACAAGGTACTATCTGGCAAAAGAGGCAAAAGTCCTGCTCGGGAGAGTTCCCAATCTAGCACTAAGGCAGCCTCTTTTGCATTCCTGTGGATTTCCATGAGGCAGTTTTGAAGTGCCTTGGGGCTCGGTATCATTAATTCAGCGTGCTTCACCAGTGGGAACATTTGGGGACAACATCCAGCACCCCCAGGCAACCCCTCTTTTGTTTGTACTCTGGCAGGACACCGTCTTCTGTGTCACTGATGATAGAATCCCATAGGTGAGCAGCTCTCTCCTTTTTTGATCCCTCACTTCCAGGTGTAAGTAAGGACAGGACCTTCCTTTTGTCCCTACCTCCAGGGCTTAGATTTTAGTTGGTGCCCAATAAGTGCTTGTTGGACACGGAATGGATATTAAGACTCAGCGAGTCAATGAATAACCTCTCTGCAGTTATATCTGGGATAAAATCTTCTCTGGTTTTAGTGAATACCTCGAGACCCTTATATGGAGAGCCTTCAAGGCATTGTTTTGTTTTTATGAGTCAAGACAATATTTTTTTTTTTTAAATAAGCACACATAGCTAGATCCAAGAACAAGGTATAATGAATAAACTATTGGACTTGAAACAAAAAAAGAATTGAATTCAAATTCTGCCTCGATACTAGTTTTTTTTTTATTTTTGGCGATTCTATCAATTCTTTTCTGGTCTCAATTTTCTCTTCTGTAAAACGGGGATGATCATTATCTCACAGGATTGTTGTGGGAATCAAATGAGATAATAGTGAGCATTCAAAATGCCTTCATTTAAATTTAAGCTTCAATAGTTTAAAACTGAAGAAATACTTCTGGCAACCCTGTATGCATAAAGTGCTTGGCAAACCTTAAAATGCTATTTAAATTCTATCATCATCATCATCATCATCATCATCATCATCAAAACAGTGTGGGATAATACATAATAAGGGCCAAAGAAATTGTAATAAATCTTGCGGGATTTCAGAGAGAAAAGAAATTACTGAGAATTGCTATAGTCAGGGAAGGATCTGTTTGATCTGATTATAGAGAAGGGACGGGTAAGCTGTAGAGAGAGCAGAAAGTGAACGAATACCCTATTGTCAGGAAAGCAACACAATGATGGGCAGAACAGTGAATAGATCTAGAGGGGAAAGCTTTTATTGGGGAGTAAGTGAGAGGGAAGAGTGAAAAAACTAATCAAATCCAAGTTTACCTTGAATATTGAAATTCCCATTAAACATCCCAGGCTGAGGGTGTGTGTGGAAGCATCTGTACTCAACATAATGTTTCAGAGCCTTATAATTTTCCAGAAGTAATGGCACAGACATACCACCAGAGGGCATGGGTATTTAATAAACATTTATTAGGCAAGAGTCGGCCAGGAGCTATATCCTGGAAATACAAAGAAATCAGGCCCTGTTCTCCAGGAGCTTACAAGGTGATGGAAGGGGCTGGTGAAAGTTTCAAGGAAAAGGAGGCATTGGAGAGAAGTCTTGGAGGTGGCTGGAGATTCAGAGAGAAGGAAAGTGAGGGGCAAGGAGGGAGTGGGGTAGCAATGTAGGCAAATGCAATGAGGATTTAGGTATCCTTCTGGTTCCTGGCTTTTAAAATATCAAGTATTTGTGGAAATACGTACAGATATATTTATATTGTATCACTTGCCAAATGGGGGAGGAGGTGGGAGGAAGGGAAAGAAAAAATTAGAACACAGGTTTTGAAGGGGTGAAGGCTGAAAATTATCCAGGTATATATTTTGAAAATAAAAATCTTTAATTAAAAAATGATATCAAGGAACATTACTTACAAAATTACTCGCTGGCTGTCACAAGAAAGCATTTCTTGTACACAATGTACAGCAAAAATGAGGAAATTCTTAGGTGTGGTACTGACCCACTGTTGGGCAGTGAAAGCTTTCTTGGGCTGGGAAGGCTCTAACCACGGGCTTGATGACGAGACGTAACGTGTTGCCCAGGTTCTGGACTAGCTAAATATGGGAAGGTTCAAGAGGAGGATGTTAACCAGCAGGTGTTTGTTAATAAGGAGGGGTCCTGGGAAAGGTGGCCCTGAGCTTCCTTATCTGGCTGACTTCTGCTGGAATAGACCCACACAATATAAGAGCATCACTGATATCATCTGAGATCACTTAGACTGGCTGCTTTTGTTGACAAAAAATTGAGTAATAATAACAATAGAATTTATCATTTACAAAGCACTTTACATGTTATCTTGTTTGATCTTTAATATATGCTTTCAATATAAATCAATTATTATTTTTTTTTTTAAATGAGGAAACAGGAGAAGTTGTCTCCCCTTCTTCCCATGTATTTCTGACATCTCCTCGACCCCTAGGGCTCGTGGCTATATTACATCTTGCTCTTTTGACCAATGAAAGAATTCAGAGCTGATGGACCCTAGTCCTTTTAGGACCACACAGAGAGCCCAGCAGATGTGAGAAAGAGTATGTATGACTGACGTAAGGGTGTCCCATGGGGGCTGGAGAAAAGTCACTCTTCCTTTGACTGATTTTCCTGTGTTATTATATCTCTTCTCTGCCTGAAGTTGCTAATTCAAGGCAGAGAGCAGGACTACTTGGGTCCAAATCAAACCCTATTGGGTATTTAGGGTAAGCTTAAGCAAGTCACTTAACAATTCTGGGTCCCCTTTTGCTCCCTTGGACACTGTTCAGACAGAGGATACTTCAGGGCTGAAATGGATGACTAAGGTTCCTTTCAATGGCACATTCTATAATGATGTTCCTTCTCCAATCACATATAGCACTTTTTGTTGTCCCTCTCTAACATACCTATCAAACAGTAGGTGATTAATAAATGCTTACTGATTATTTAGCTATATCAAGTATCGCATGTTCCTGCAAGAATGTAAGGACTCTTCGAGGAAACCACTTTTTTTTAAATCCAAACTTTGCCACCTAATAGATATTTAGTAAATAGCTGTTGTTAGAGATATGATGTGTGTTACCCTCCCAAATATAAAATTATATGTACTGGTCTAAACTGATAACAATAAAACTGGCATTTATTAGTTATTTAGTTTTTTGTTGGTTTCCAGTTCCCAGTGACCACACTTCAGAACCCAGAGCCAAAACTAGCTGATAATCTTTCTACTCACTTTATTTTGGGTGTTGAAGATAAAGATTTTGTCATCTTGTTCCAGTAGTTTGCAAGCATAAGCTATATTAACAGCTGTCTCCTGCTTATCTCCTGTCAGCATCCAGATCTTAATTCCTGCTTTTTGCAGGGCTTCTATTGCCTCTGGAACACCCTCTTGCAGCCGGTCTTCAATGCCAGTAGCACCTACAATGGGACCATATGAAATAGGAGGCACTTAGAGAACTAAGTCAATGGGAACCCACAGCGTAAACATGGGGTATTACCCATCCAGCCTATCCATTCTAGGGAACCATTCTAATTCTGAAGCTCCAAACCACAACAAGCATCTGCTAATTTGCAGAAGGTTCCATGGACTGTGGAAATTTCTCTATAGAAACTAGTAAAAAATTAATTACATACAAAGAGTTAAAGTGTGGCTAGATATAGGGAAAGGAAGGAGGTTCCACAGGAGGCAGAGGCCAGTTTGTCAGTCTGAAGGGTTTTTTAATTTTATTTTTCTTTTGTTAATTTTTAGCTTGTGGAATAAAAGAAGCATTTATATAGTATTTATAGTAATATAATATATAATATTATTATAATATAATAAATAATTAATAATAATAAATAGATGCAGGCAAATACAATGAGGATTAGGTATCCTTATGGTTCCTGGCTTTTAAAACATACAGTATTTGTGGAAATATGTATAGATATATTTATATTGTATCACTTGCCTAGAGTGATAAATTTTATTTATATTTATATTATAAAAATAATAAAATAAAATATTAAATAAGTAAATAATAAAAATAATAAATAAATAAATGATAAATGAAATAAAATAATAATATATTATTTATATACTCTATAACAAAATAATTGATCGCACAAGAAACTGCAAATCTATTATATACAACATAAATATGTAATAAAGCTATCATGTAAATTTCTCCCCCCTCCCTTTTTTTCCTTCCTAGCTGTTCTAGAGATAGCAACTTTTAGACACAAATATGTATGTATATGTAGAATCATTCTATACATACTTCTATTTATCAGTTCTTTCTCTGGATGTGGAAAGTGTCCTCCTTCATATATTCTTGGTAGCTAATTTTGGGATTTATAATAGTCAAAATGACTCAGTCACTCAGAGTTGTTCTTGAAACAATATTGCAGTTAGAATATATAACATTCTCTTGGTTCTGCTCAGTTTGCTCTTCATCATTTTATGCAAGTCTATCCATGTTTTTCTAAAATCATCAAACTCACAATTTCTCATAACACAGTGGTATCCATCACAATCATATACAACAACTTGTTTAGGCATTTCTTAATTGATGAGAATCTCCTCAACATCCGGTTCTTTGCAACTACAAAGAGAGCTGCTATAAATATTTTAGAACATACAAGTTCTTTTCTTTTCCCCTTAATCATCTTTGCAATAGTAGTGATATTACTGGGTCAAAGGGTATAGGCAGTTTAATAACTCTTTGGGCATAATTACAGATTGCTCTCCAAAACGGTTGGATCAGTTCACGGTTTCACTAGCAGAGGATTTGTGTTGCATTTCTAACCTATCTCCTCCAGCATTTATTGCTTTCCTCTTTAATCATTTTATCCATCCTCATAGGTGTAAAAATAATATTTCAAAGATGTTTTAATTTGCATTTCTTTAATCAATAATGATTTAAAGTATTTTTTCCATATGGCTATAAATTGTTTTGGTTTCCTCATTGGGAAAGCTGTCTACTCATATCCTTTGACCATTTATCAATTATGGAATGACTTGTATTCTAATAGATTTTTACAAAAATCTTTATATATTTGAGTTACGAGACCTTTATCTGAAAAACTATCTATAAATTTTTTCCACCAATTTTCTGCTATCTTTTTGGTCCAGGCTATAATTGTTTTATTTGTTCAAAACCTATTTAATTTAATATAATTGAAATTATTCATTCATTCATTCATACCTCACTCTGCTCTGTCATTTCTTTATTCATAAATTGTTTGCCTACCTATAAGATTTATAAGAAATGTTTCATGTTCTTCAAATTTCTGAAACAGTTCTCTTTATATCTAGGTCATATATTCACTTTGATCTTATCTTGGTACATATTGCCATGCTATATACATATATACACATTATATATGTGTATGTATATATGTATGTATATATAAACACACACACATATGCTCAATTTAGAAAAAAAAGCTCATCCTAACAAGTATTAACTTAATTTCCCAGAATAAGATTACTGTTTACAAGGAAAGCAGACTGATAAAGACTATACGAGTTGGTAAGTTGGGTACTCACCTAGGGAACAAGGCTGAATTACAAATATGAAAACAATATTTACAATAACATAGGGAAGGTGAGCAGAAGCAAGTCATTATAATAATCTGGGTACCTATAGAGTGTTTTCTCAGCTCAAAAGTGGAGACTCAGAAACAGAATGAGGATGAGGAGAATGGAAAGGGGAAGAGAAATTTCTTGATGAGTCCTTAAACTAATGGTGTCAATTATACAGTTTTAATTGAAAAGGGTGCTATATGATAGAATAATGTCATTAAGGAAGTAAATGCCATATCAGAATGTTCTATTATCTTAGTATTGAATTTAATTGTGAAAAGATGGCCATTTTAAGGTTGATGGGTTTGGGTCTGCTACAAATCAGTCCTTTCTCATTGAAATGGAATAAGATGGATTGAAAGTCTGGCGGCACCATGTTGGAAGCGGGAGGCAGAATCACTTCTGTATTGTATAGGGTACATATGAATTTTTTCATTTGTTTACTAATAATCTTTATTAGAAAATAAAAAAGAAAATTAGTCAATTTTTCAATTGATAAAACACTTCTATTTAAGGCAAAATCACACCCCCCCCATCACCCATTTCTGAAGGTAAAAATCATTTTTTATTTCCATCTTATTTGACATTCCCAGAATTGTGCAAAGTACCTCTTTATAATTATTACTTAATAAATGTCTATTGAATTGAATTGATAAAAATTTTCTACCTACCCAGCAATGTTAATTTATTCTCAAGTCTGATGGCAGACTCAAGCAGTAATTGTTCCCTGTTGTCAATGCTAGTTTCTGCTAAAAAATGATTCTTTAGCCACTCAGCATATTCTGTGTCACTCATGACCTATACGGAAAGAGGAAAGAAAAAAGTACTTTTACAGCAACTTCATATAGCTCCAAGTCTGGAACATTGGATCTACCATCTTACATAGGCAAATAGGCTTTAAGCCTATGATTGTCTCTTACCAACCTACTTGAAAATCATTTGTGTTAAATCTCATTCCTTCAATTAAAGTAACAATTAACTTATCTATAAATTCAGAATATGTTAATGAGAGAGAAAGTTAGAAATGATCTATTTAGGTAAAATGCATTTTAATAACTAGGGGGCATAGTGGATAGAGTATTAGACCCTTAGTCAGGAAAACCTGAATTCAAATATTACCTCAGATGTTTTCTATCTATGTGATTCTTCTTCATAGGACATAGTTTCTGGCCAGCATGCGTCATCTTCTCAATGTCCCTTTTGAAAGGGACTCCCAGAACTCCGTGAAATATCCAAGGCCACAAGAGAAACTCCAACACTTTGGTGATCTTAGTTTTGGATACTATGCTACTATTAATGCATCGGATGCTGAAGGCTTGTTGACTTGTAGTGATATGAAGTTGATCCTGAAGGATCAATATGCCAGGGGATTATGAGTTCTGGAAATTCCTATCAAGCTACAGAGGATTTGGTATAGATCAGGGCTTCTTAAACTTTCCATTTGTGGCTCCTCTTTGACCAAGAAATTTTTATATGTCCCTGGGTACATAGGTACATAAAATAGGTATACAAATTAACTGATAACAAATCATAATTTTACACCCCTAAATTCAGTTACAAGATCCCATGTGGGGTTGTGAACCATAGTTTAAAAGAAGCTGGGGTATAAATTGTATGTTTTGTTTTGGGATTAGCCTAGCCTGTTTTGAAGAGAGGATCATAGATTTCCACAGAGATGGATTGATCAATTGAGCTATCTCTATTATTTATATATGTCTATGTCCAATTCCGTATAAGTATATATATGTATATACAAATATCCACATATACATACTTATCTTGTCCGCATGTCAAAACTAATATGTCTCTGACATGGGATTTGAATTTTATTCTTCCCAACTCCCAAATTCAAAACCTTATCCATTATTCCAAATTATTCCTCATTATCATCAAAAGGTTAGCTAATGAGTAATGATTTTTTTTTTTTGCCACAGCAAAGAATGAATACTGTCTATTAAGTATCAGTAAAAGAAAAAAAATCTATTTAAAATTCATTTAACTTAGAGCACAAAATAATTCGCTTCTTCTGTTTCTATTTTATGAGTGGTTTTTTCAGGTTTATCAGGTTCTTGTTTGTAATATCCCCATGAATTAAATTTAGTGCTAATTTCCCAATTCCACTTTGTTGTATAATATGACCTTAATTAATCAGTTTATTCTCCTAGTCTTGGGCATGGGGGATTTTTCAATCTACTTTTCTCACCAGCTTCCCTTAGAACAACAGAATAAAGGGGATAGAGGAAGATGTCAATTGGAAAGACGAGTCCTAGGTTCACATTTAAATCATATTCACACTACAAGCTAAAATCTTAGACATGGGGACTCAGAACAATGGCACCTGTTAAGAGATGAATTATAGTTTTCAAATATCCAAGACCATAATGGAAACAAGGACATTCAGTTAACAAACCTCACCTTTTTTGCAATACATAAAGTGCGAAGTCCTTTTTTGGCATAATCATCCAAATGTCTCTGGGTTTTCTCCCTGATTATCTTTTGTTGTTTTTCTAAACTCTCACCATCTATAATGATTAAGAAAACATAAAAGTAGCATTTTAAGAGCTTTTCCATTACAAACAATTTTCAAAAATTTCAATTTCAGCTTTCTAAACAAGTTAAGTCATTTTCATTTTTGAATTCCCAAAGCACCCCTAATAAAAGAGCTTGTGACCAGAAAGCATTAATCCGTCTCTAACTGCACGTTAGCACTACCAACTGTATATAAATCTATTCCGATTGGTCCCCATGTGACTGAATTCAAAGTCAAGCTAATAATCCGGACAGTTCAGGGTCACAGACGTGGCCATCCGGTCTTCTGATCACCTCACCCCAAACCCACACCCGAAATACCGAGATGGATAGAGGCTTTGGATACCTACCGGCAGATGCTAATGACAGTAAGTCCATGATGACAGAATCGGCCCCCTTGGTATATACCACAACCTGGTGGGACAGGGGGTGCCTAACCACCACGGACATCCTTTTTCTCACAGAGTCAAAGGGCAGAATGTGCAAAAGTTGAAATGTTAAAGGTCCCAAGGCTGCCAGGTCAACCATAACCTGGTCGGGGGTCCGGGACTTCAAAGTGCACTGATAAGCCCGGGCTGCGTACACCAAGGCCGCTTCGTCCGGGCTCTCTGCTTCGTAGTGCAAGTCCAAGGCGAGCGCCTGCCCCAGAGGAGAATCCAAGCTGCCGTCGGGGCTGCCGTCGGGACTGCCCGCGGCCGCTTCGGCTTTCTCTTGGTCTTTGAGGCAAGTTGTTTCGCTGGGACCTGGGGCCCCATCACTTAACGGGGAATCTTCTTCCTCAGTGGGTGGGACCAGCTTCGATCGATTGAAGAGGGAGAGTCTGCTTACAAAGGCATTTGGACCCCCGGATGATGATGATTCTTTGCTGCTGCAAAGGGATGGAAAACTTGACCTTCGAACGGATAACCTCTGGAAGAGGTTTTTAATTTCTTCTAAGGATGTGATGGGCATTCTGCCCAGTGAAGAGAGTCTCAGCTAAAGGAAATGGAATATAACACAATGGAAAGTTAAAATCTTCAAGAATTTTTGGGGAAAAAAGAGCCTAAAAAATCACTAATCCAACAAAGGTTGATTAGTTTATTACGTATTTATAGACGCGGTGGTTAATGGGGCATAAAGTGGCAAGTAAAGAATAGTTCCAATGTTATGTCTCATGCTATTCTTTTATTTTATGAAAGAAATCTCCTTTGCTTGCAGTCTGGTTTCTTTTAGATATAATCCAGTTTCTATCATAGTTCTTGTGTATCTATGCTAAACATGTTCAGCAACTTAATTACATCATAAAGTCAACTCAAATTTCATAAGATCTGAGATTAAGAGATAGAAAATACCTCAGGGACTATTGATTCCAACCTCCACCCTTGGCAAGTTTGAAGACTTCAGGGAATGACAGAAGAGTCATAGATATGCAACCTTCTATTATTTTCTTTCCAAAGAGCAATGCTAATGATGAGCACGTGAAATCATTTTAGCTCTGCAAAATTTTGGTGAACCCAGTGAAACAGAAACTCATGCTAGGAAAATTTTAAATTGTCAGCAGCTCTACCAGGAAGTAAAAAATGGAAACTAAATCGATAGAGATTATTGTTTACATGTAGCTTTCATTTATTTTGTTCAATCCTTGCCACAAATATCCTATATAATAAAAAGTAGACTTGAGGCTCAAGTGTGTGTGTGTGTGTGTGTGTGTGTGTGTACACATACAAATTTTTTTTGCAGTGTTATGGTTCTTGGGGGAATAGAACAAAGGTATAATACTCTATTACTTCCATATTGTTCTTTAGATAGGAAAAAATAAAGCTAGCTCCATGAGGGGAGGAACGATCCCTTAGTTATCTTTCTATGCCCTACACTTCCTAACATAGTACCTTCCATAAAATAGGCACAAAACAATTAATTTAATTAATAATACATTATATAATACTATTAATTTAATAATTAATTTTAACACCTGAAATTATTCCATTTAAGACAACTGTTAAAAAAGCTATTTGCAAATTGTAAAGAAGTATTTTTACTAACTTCTTTCAAGTTAGACAAGAGGAATCAGGAAGATCTGAATCTGAAGTCTATTTCAGACACTAGACACGTAATCCTAGGCAGCCATAACTTCAGTTTTCTATGTTTTGTTTCAGCTCTCTAATAAATTTATCATAAAAATAGATATAAGGACTATAGGTCTGATTTCATTGGAAGTAACAACTTCTGGGTGAAAAAGTTTTGGGAAGACTGCCAGACCTTAGGATGTTGTAGATTTAATTTCTGAATGGTACAAACAAAGCTTAGAGAGAACTGGTACAAATACATAAAGTATTTCAAAAGCTAAGTGCAGAAAACTTTTGATCTTTTGTAGACTTTTGTGACTTTTAGTAGATATTATTTTGAGGATAATTTCACTTTAGTTTAGTAAATAATTCATCACCAAGCCAATAAAAAACAACATAACCTTTTCTCATACTTCATTTATGTAACAATATGAGAGCAAATACATCTAGTGTCTTCTTTAATAGTTTGTGATTGAATCAAAAAGACCTACCTTTTGTCGTGGTTGGTTGGGAGATGAAACTACAACTGTATTACAAATTGCCAAGGCGAGAAAAAAGTCAATTATGTACAAAGTCTCTGTAGACAGATCCTGGTCAGTTTCATTTGGTAAGGTGAATAACTGAGGTGTAATCTGGCTAAATTTATCCAAAAGTCCAGTATCTGGTACAACATCAGTTTCCTGTTGGTCAAATCATCATAAAAGACACTGATGACAAGGAAAGTCCTTAGAATACTGTGATTTTAATTTCACACAAGATATAATTTTTGCAATGAGGTATTATCTATAAGAAAAGAAGTAATGTACAATATTTAATCTATTTTTCCCCATAAAATTCGATGTGGATCAGTGAGAATAGCAGAATAACACATCTAAAGAGAAAAGCAAAAATAAAATTCATCAAAAAGTTATATGTGCACAGAAAAGGATCACAATAATGATGGTGCCCATCATTTTTGCATTTGCTTTTTTCTTCTCCATTACAAGGACTACCTCGAATTTTGGTGCAGAAGTAAAATGTCATTTGCATTATGAAAAGTCATAGAAATAGCTCTGAGTTTTCATTGCCATGCTGCTTTTGCTACTGATAACCATTCTGTAAAGAGCTCACTGTCTCAGAATAAGAATTGGGAAGTCAATGTGTTACTAGGTTTGAGATGTTAACTAATATTCATAATGGAAGAACACCAATGAAGACACAATTTATAAAAACTTTCTTTCCTTTCTTTTCCTTTCTTCATATCCCTCCCTTCTCTTTTTTTTCTGCCCTTCCCCTGGAAATGGTAGCTTGTAGAAAGAGTACCACTGTTAACTGAAGAATGTAGTAGTAAGTAATGGCAATTCAATGGTACCCACTCAACTGTCTTACAAGACTATCAATTATGTCAGGAGATTGAATATTTGTCATGAATAACATGAACAATTTATCAAAAACATATGATTATTTTTAATGAATTTAATTTATTTTGAATCTTTATGGTTTATATTATGGAAATTCAAGTAAATTAATTTACATATATTTCAGATAAATATGAATATATTTTAGCATTTAGGAAAAAAACAACAACTACCAACCTATATTACCCCATAAGTCTCCTTATGGCATGATAGTGGCCCTTACTGGTTAGGATGGAACACAGTAGGTTATTTCTAAAATATTTACTCAAAAACAATTGTGAGAAGTCATATTCCTTATATCAGAGCAAAAAAAAAAAAAGCCAGCTATATATAGTTACTTAGGATATATACCAAGCCTTACTGATTGAAAGTTGAAGTATGAATCTTCAGTGTGATGTTACTTGGTTTTTATTCATTTTAATTTAATCAACCAATATTTCTGTAGCACCTACTTTGTGTTAAGCACTGTGCTAAGTGTTGGGGATACAAATACAAAGAATATAACAATCCCTATTCATAATTACCTTACAATTTAATGAAAGGGAGTCTAGAATTTATATATTTTGAATTTACTTTCCTTGTTTCATGGCACTTTTTAAACTACTTAGTCTTGGACTTGGCTTTTACTTTTTCTTTACTTAAGGCCAAATTTAGACTGAGGTTTCACATCATCTAAGTTTTACCTTCTAACAGCTGACTAAAGATTTTTGCCTATTCTTCAAGTTCCACTGGCATCCAAGCAAGCTGTGAAACATGGTGTAATGGTGCAAGTACAACATACGGCACTGGGGGGAAGAGAAGAGGTCAAGTCATCTCTTATTAAAATTGCTTCCATCACACAAGGTTTTGCAAATCCATGCATGTTTTGAAAATAAAAGCCTTTAATAAAATTAAAAATAAACATGAAAAAAATTGCATCCATCAGCTTCCAAAACCAGGAGACAAGGTTTGTCACAATCTTTTCTAAATCATATCATAGTTCCTTACTTCTGACTAAACAGGAAAGCAAATGTGACTAAGACATGGTGTGTGGAAAATTTGAAGCAGATAAAATAGAAAATGATGGAAGAAAAGAGCATTTATAAATCCCTCTGACCAGTTTATGGAAAGAAGTATTGAGGAAGATGAATCTAGAAAGATACTCTTTTCTTATATTACTTATCAGAAAACTAGCGAGTAATAAAACATTGGCTACAGTCCAGATGCCTTTGGTTTAACTTGACATTATAGAATTTAGGAGTCAGAGAAAGACAGTAAATAAGTCAGGCCTCCTTTATTGCTATAATCCACACATTTGCTAGCAGCCTAATGAGAGGAAACAGTCTAGTCCCCCAGAGGCTCTTTCATGAGTAAAAGAGACCACTGGATAATTTAGTCCCACCACATGTCTCCTTCCAAAACAAGGATTAAAGTATTATAATTTGAAAAAGGTATCCTTAGAGCAAATCAGCATGTTATCTGGAGATTCAAACTTCAGTTAACCATTTATAGTATATGTAGCTTGGGTGTAGTGATCCAAACATTTATTAAACATTTTCTATTGACCAGACACTGTGTTAAACTGAGGATCCAAAGAAAGGCAAACATAGAGCTTGTTTACAGGGAGCTCATATCCTTATTGGAGAGAAATGTGCTTAGTAGGTACCCAGTAAATAACTAGGTATATACAAGATATAAAGGGAGAAGAGAAGTTAATCTGAAAGGAAAAGCACTAGCAGCTGAGAAGGGAGAAGGTGGGAAACGGCCACTGGCAGATAGTGGGACTAGAGATGAATTTTTAAGGAAACCAGGATGTCAGGACAGAGAGAATTCTAGGAAAGGGAGAAACTAGAGCAAAGTCACTGAGCAGGAAGAAGATCAAGTCTTCCCTTCAGGAAATAGAGCAGAAGTCCAGTGCTAATGGATTATAGGGAGCACGGAAGGGAGTAATGTGAACAAAGAGGGAAATTAGGAAGGTACCAGGTAATGGAGAGCTTTCAATGTCAATGGAGGAGATGATCCTGAGCCACAGGAGCCTATTAATGTATGTGGGGGGTGGGGAGAGTGGGGAGAGTGGGATGTAAAGAGAGGGAAAGGGAGAACATAGAAAGGGGAGAAGAGGCAGACAGAGACAATCATTTTGGAAAAATCATTCTGGCTGCTGACTGGAGGAAGCATTGCAATGGAAATTGGGGCCTTTATGGATCCATTTCATCAGTTATATACAAGCTATCCCCTCCTCCCCGTCAATGGAGTTCATCTTCAAAAATAACAAATATAGATTTTGTTTGTTCAAACCCACTGTGGTTAAGTACTCTCTTTTCAATTACATAAAGATGCTTTGATTTGGAGCAATAAGGTGTGTGTTCTTTTAACATAATTCTTGTCTGGGGAAGTTTCAAGACACACATGTATACTTACAATAGGACTACTGAAAGCTGCCTGTCTGGAGAGAGATGCATCAGTGGGGCCATCTTCTCCTCCTAGGGCCAAACAGCTCCCAGCCAGATGATTCAAGGACTTGCTTTTCAAAGGCCCATTATTAACTGTCCTGCAGCTGGGTGCCTTTGCTTTTGTCATATTGCTGAGCGAGCCACTGGGGCTGTCTGTCAAATCCTCATCCTCTGAGGAAACCTCCTGGTAGGACTCCAGCCTCTTGGCTAATGAGGAGAAATGACACTCTGATAATTAGGGTACAAGAAGATTTGCTTGTTTGTGGAATGCCAGATACATTCACTTAAATGTAAGTTTATTTGGTTTTTGTCAAAAGAGAGAACTATTAGCAAAATAAAGGCTTAGATTTTAGCCTAAATTCTGTCACAGATTATGAGTCTGCATATCTTACTTTTTTCTCAAAAGAAAATTAATACTCTTACTCTTACTGGGGTGAAAAAAGAATGAATTAGAACATGAAGGAAAGTACACTGTGTCTTTAGAAGGAAAATAGCAATGGAAACATAAACATGCTGTTAAAATATAAAGAAAATGGTCACTGATTCTGGGCACCTTGATTGCTCTATTAGCTCTGGAATCAAAGACCTAGTCTTAGTCTCCTTAACCTCAAATGCTCCCCTCTTCCTATTTTCTTATTATTGTCAACGGCACCATCATTCTCTAAGTCATTCAGGATTGAAATCTGGGTGCCATATTGGATTCCTCACTCACATTCACTCTCCATTTCCAATCTGGTGCCTCTCCTTTCATTTCTACCTCTGTGTTTTTTCACTGGCTTTCTTGTGATTTCTTGCTTAGTGATTTCTTTCTTTAATAAATATCTAGATCATTGGCCATTAGCATTTATTGGACATTTGCTGTTGATACTTTCTGCTTCTATAACACTTCACAATTTATAAAACATTGTGATATTCATCATTTCATTGAGAACTCACAAAAGTCCTATCAGGTGGGAGTGAAAGTATTAATTTTTTTGACAGATAAGGGAATGGTAGCCAGAGATTAAACAATGTGCTCAAACTTATACAACTAGGACATGGTATAGTCAGGATTTAAACGCACTCTTCCTAACTCTAAACCCAACACTCTTACTACTACCTTTCAACAGAAAATAGTACTCCAAACTGTTAATTAGATTTTTTATATTTTATAGATTTTAAATTTATCTTTTGGTAATATATTAGTTTATTTTCCAAATTAATCTTGAGGACATATAGGGCACAGGCTAAACAAATAAAAAGATCTTTGAGTTAGGGTCTATATCTCATAGTTCTGAGTCCCAAGGATTTAAAATACACCTTGCACATGACAGACACTCAAAAAATATTTATTTTTAATGTTAGTCTTCTGCCACATTTAGATAATTAATCTTTGAAATTAGTGAACTACACTCTAATTAACATGAAAACTATCCTGAAATATACTTAGCTTTTACTATAAAAACAAGCCTTTTCAATGGGAAGAATTGTAAATTTATCAGGATAATAAGTAGTAGAAAGGAATCTAATGGAACATTAGCTTAGAATGAGACAACCACAAAGCAGTGAAAAAAAGCAAAAGTAACATTACTGAGTCAAAACATTTCAGAGCTGGAAGAGTCCTTGGGGATTCAATCAATGACCATCTACTCTAATCCATGCCTAAAAAAGATAATACTTTCTCCACTAAACTCAGAAAGTGGTCATCTAGGATTGCCTGGAGAGCTCTAATGAGGGGAATACACTATGTCCTAAGGCAGGTCATTCCATTATTGATGCAAGCAGAAAGAAAACATCAATTCATATTGTACTAGTGGGGTATAAGGGTTAGATAGCTGGCTTTTAAGTCATTAGGTCCTGGGGGAAGGTATTGCCCCTGCCACATTCTGGCTGAGCTACTCTGGGCCAGTGGACAGGCCTTTAATCTCTCATTGTTCTAGATGGCTCTCTAAGACTAAAAATGACAGAAAACCCGCGTCTGTAAAGGGAGTTTCCTCACCTAGAAGTGACCAATGAAATCACAAGCTCAATCAATAGTTCTATTCCTCTTGTGCCCAGGTGAAAAGATATCAGTTTGATATTTAAAATGGAAAAAAAAAAAAGGCATAAATATATCGGGAAGAGAACTATCTCAGTTGCCCATGGCATTTAAAATGAGGTCCATTCCAATGATGTGCTGGGTTCAGGGGAAGATTATTCAGGAACTGAAGAAAGGGGGGGGGGGGGGGGGGGTGTCAGTCAGCAAGCATTCATTAAGCCAGGCAGACAACAGTTGGCCATTAATATGAAATAGGACAAAACTTTTGGA
Source organism: Antechinus flavipes (assembly GCF_016432865.1). Taxonomy (NCBI): domain Eukaryota; kingdom Metazoa; phylum Chordata; class Mammalia; order Dasyuromorphia; family Dasyuridae; genus Antechinus; species Antechinus flavipes. Next base: position 35,624,151 of record NC_067403.1, on the reverse strand, counting down.
AGTAGTTCTCTAATTCTTTTATTCTTTTTTTTTTTAGTTCTCTAATTCTGTCTGAATAAGAGATTAAGGTTTAGTTCAAAGAACAGGTCCTTAATGAACGAGAACAATTTATTGCTTCCCTATGTATGCTGTGCAGACCATAAAAAAATGGATAAAGGGCTGGTTTTCCCTCTTCATTTTCTCCTTCAAATATTTTCCCCAAAACATTCCGAACACACACCACGTTAGAATTATTACAGTGGTAATACTTTTTAGTGTTCTTGTAACAAAATAAATGATATCACAGATTCTTGAAGATTTAAAGAAAGTATCTGAAGATAAAGAAAAGGGAGAAAAGCTCCCTAGCATCTCAATGAATTCCTTGTCACTAACAAGGCAGGATTGCTCCAGGACTGGTTCCCATTGTTCTGATCCCATTGGTTCACTGATACTAACAGAATCTGGTAGATGCCAGGGTCATAAAAAAAATCTTACTTGGATTTAGTCAACAATTTCCTTCTTGTTTTTTTTTATTCTAATAAATAACAAACAGAATGATTATTTCCATATAACAGAAGACTATTATATAGATTCTTATGTACTTGCTTAAAAAAAAGGATACATTCAACAGGTAACTTTCAAAGCTGTTCTACTTATCTATAATTCTGTTTTCTTTGATATGTTAAAAACAAAAAAAAGACATCTTTCTTTTTTCCTTCCCCCGTCACCACCCCCCCCCCGAGGCAATTGGGGTTAAGTGACTTGCCCAGGGTCATAAAGCCAGGAAGTATTAAGCATCTGAGGCCACATTTGAGCTCAGATCCTTCTGACTTCAGGGGCAGTACTCTATCCACTGCTCCACCTTGCTGTCCCTTTCCTATTTTTCCTTGCTAGTTTGTCCTTATTTCTAATCTTCTTCCTACTTCCTGACCCCTTTCCACTGGGGAAAAAAATAAAAATAAAGTACTTGTAATGAGTATATATATTCAAGAAAATCAAATTCTTACTTAGCCTGAAAATGTATGACTTATTCCATGCATTAATTTTCTTTGAGTAAAAGTCATATTCATCTAATCTTTCCTCATCCCCTTTGTGACAAAACCATCACAATTCACTTAATTTCCTTATAAAATTCCTCTTCTATTGTGTTAAAATCTTTACTTTCAATGATCAAATTTCAGAGGAAAAACAACACAGGTAGAAATATCCATAATGGTTAATAACAGTGATTTGATGGATTCCAGCATTTAAGGATAATAAATAAATAAATACATAAATCTCTGGAAAGAAAAGATAAAAGGCAACTGATGTTTGTGAAGGCAACAACAAGAATATATGTATATGATATTCCATACCTACCATTTTCTTCATGACAATAATCATATCCTGCAATACTACACCTCCGGAAAACCATTTTGTTCTCAGTGAGGGTTCCAGTCTTATCAGAGAAAAGATATTGTATCTGCCCAAGATCCTCAGCAATGTTCAGTGCCCGGCACTGAATGGTGGAATCCATTTTCTCATTATAGAAATCAATGTCACTTTGAATAAAATAGATTTGTCCTAGCTTGACAATTTCAATGGAAACGTAGAGAGAAATGGGGATCAATACCTAACAAAACAAAGAAAACAAGTAAGAAACGGAGGGAAGCCATTGGGTAATAATCTTACTCTACATGCATAGCAAGTGAGACACTTGTTACCTGTAATAAAATAATCATGGTCCAAAACATATAGAAACCTGCCAAGGCTGGGGATAAACTATGTCCATCAGGCTCAGGCATGTTAAAAAATGGAACAGATTCATAATTGCTCAACCAGATCCCATGACCTTTGAAACAAATACACACATAAGAAGGATTAGACAATTTAACACAGTTCTTCACTCTTGTCTTCAATCTTAGGGGTAAGAGGTTGGTTGTATATCATGATGGTTGAGCTTTATGCATAATCTTCCAGTAATATGTAAGGGAGGGGAAAAAGCCACACATTTTTCCTATGGGTTTGTGTATTGAATAAAAATTCTCAAGTTTTGCTCAAGCCAACATACGGATTCACTGAATGCTTTAGTTCAGGTTTTCAAGGGTCAAAAAAAGAGAAATCTAATAATAGGAAAAAAAAATGACTGTGACTAAGATACTCTAAGAGATGATTATTCCACTAATGCAAAAATATCAAAAATTCTCAAATAGCACATTTTAAACATGTTTATTTATAACACGTCCTTGGAGCTGATTATTTCTAGATATAAAATACTTGTAATTTATAATTATGAAGTTGCCAAACACAACTAGAAAGAACTATATCGACTTACCTAATGCACCAGTAAAACACATTGAGATAAGAAGTAGGACACACCAGAGGATGTCGGTATTTGCTCTTCTCTCTAACTTACTACGCTTGTAACGAGGCCCGCTGTTGTTCAACATTGCTTTAGTTTCATGACCTGAGTAGATAAGAGAGGATATTTCACTATTTCTTGTAGAGATACACAGATATCTCACTCAGAAAAGTATACAAATCAAGTGACATATCTCACTCAGAAAATGTTCTTTCATCAAGATCTGGCAGGTTAAGAGCAAAAAAACAAAAACAAAAATGAACAAGAAAAACAACAACAACAAAAAAATACCCTCTTCTCCCCCTAAAAAACCTTTCTTAATTCTGTTCTTTCCAAACTCACTTAGGAAAGGATGAGCCAATGATTACAGCTACACAGAATACATCCTTCTATTTGGCAGAAGGATATCTGAATAATAGCACTTTAAGTAAATTAAAAAAAAAGAAACAAATTTAATAGTAGTTTTTATACTATGTGAGAAAACTGTAAGGAATAAAAAGTTTAACCAACCTGCATAAACCACAATGCCAACCACAGCCTCTGTATTTCTAATGGTGCATCCTCTAAGTAATAAATTTTCCTTACTGAGACCAATGCGTTCTTTGTTTGGATGCTCTCTAGAAGAAATATAACACACGAATTGCTTTTAAATAGCAATGGGATTTAAAGTGATATTCCAATAGCAGGTTCCAATTAAACTTTGACTTATTAAAATTGCATAGTAAAGGACTAGGAAAGAATTATAGTTCTTAAAAGCCATCCAGGCGCAAATATACATTATTTAATTCATTTGTTTTCCTTAAATCAACATTACCTGATTTATTTTGAAACATGGTGGGTCAATCCTCTGCATAATTTCTGTTACTCATTATTAGCACATTTTTAATAATGCATAGATATACTATGAAAAAACCAGTAGAGGAATTTCTAAATTATATTTATCCAGATCTAAAATTCTGTAAATGCAAAATTATTCATACTTCACAGTCAGAGAAAGGGTCATGTTTATAAATATATTTCAGTTCCTGCAAAATCAAGCTCAGTTTCAGAATTTGAAATGGAGTTTCAAAGAAGTTGCATTTGCTATTCAGAAAAGAAAAAGAACATAGTCATTGTCACTGATACACATTGAGGGAAAAAAAAAGTAGTATTGATCTTATCAATTACTTCTGTTTTTTAAATCACATATAGAATAAACCAAGATCTCTGCTGAAAAGATTTAATATCACAAAGAAAGGGAACAATGCACAGATTTGTCAATTTATAGACATGACTTTTAAGTATGTATGTGTTATGTTTGTATGTTTATATACACATATATACACACACTCCACAAATATACACAAAGACCTATTCTATATATACACATTACATAAGTGTATATATGCACATGTTTATGCATATACATGTCTTAAATATATATTTCCTATTTCATGTGTGTATGTTTTCAATTTAAATAACATGGACAAGTATTTCCTTTGTGCAAAGTACAGTCCCAGATTCTGGGATTCAAAGATAAAACAGTAATTTCCCTTAAGGAATTTTTATTTGACACCACAATATGTACAAAAACAAAGGCTCAGAAATGAAGAGGGCTATAGATGGAACCCTATGTCATAAGTTTGGAAAACTATGCTGGAGTCCAATTTTCAAGGCTTTAAAATGTCACACAAAGTTTCTAGTAACTATAAGCAGTATTTTTTTGAGAAAATGAATAACACAATGAGACCAGTATTTCAGGAATATTATTTTGGCAGTCGTATGGAGGACAGATTGGAGAAATGACAATAATGAAAGGATGCTGCAATAATCCAGGTGAGAAGTAACAAGGGGGATGAACTTAGATGTTGACTCATGAGCAGAGAGAAGATATGGGTATTTGTATGAAGATACAACTTCTTTTATTAATGGCATAATTTTCAGATATTCTTTGAAATTATGTCTGTCTCTTTTTCTCAAGGATAGGGTCTAAATCTATGGTTTCCTTGATATAGGAAACTCCTGAGAGAGCAAATGTCCTTCACCCAATACAGGTCTGTACCAATTTTCCAAATTATAGCCTTAAAAAGCTGCTCAGACATAGAGGTGTCAAACATGCAGCTCTGGTCCATAACACTTAAGTGTGGCCCTAACCAGATTAAAATGAAATTGGGAAATATTTAACAAAATAAGTAAAATTACAATTGTTCATTTGAGGTGTTCCAAGTTAGAACACCGATGGGGATACTTATGTATATTTTAGTAATCTTCTTTTTCCATTTGAACTCAAAACTACTGGCCTGGAGCACTTGTTGAGGATAACAAAGCTAGATATGAGAGGGGAAACTTGAATCCAGATCTTCCTAGCTTCAAAATCAGCTTTCTATCCAGTGCTTCATTATTATGGCAATAATAAACAGGTAAATTCAAGTCCCTTCTGCCTTTCCCTTTTCCCCAATAAAAATAAATCTGGAATTACTTACAGAAACCCTCGAAATCTGTTGAGGTCATTATTAGGACTTTCACATTCTATCCGACTAGAAAACTTCTCAGGATCAACTTCAGAGTCCTAAATTCACAAGAGAAAACAAAAATTAGTTCCGACCTAAAACACCGAGATTTGTAAGAACTTTATTCTACAGTTAACCCATTTACTCAGTACCCGCAGGGGACATTAAGGACAAAACTGGTAATCCTGGATTTTCCCCAAGGGCTTCTGTAATCTGACATCATCCTCCCTTTCTTAGCCCAGAACAGTGCCTGGAACATAGTAGGTATTTCATAAATGATTACTGATTTATTGATTCATTCCTATTCTTACCCAATAGAACTCTTCTCCAGCCATTCTATATCCTATTCGAACTGGAACACTTAGTATTTCCCTTGGTGTCCTCCATTTTTCCTGCCTTCAAGTTTTTGCTTAGGAGATTTCTTATAATCACCTTGAAATACTTTTCTTCCCATCTGTTGAATTTCTACATATACTTTAATAATCAATTCAAATCCTATCTTCTTAAAGAATCTATTCCTGTTTCTCCCTTACTTCTTCCCCATTGGCTCTTAGTAAATGATATTTTCCTTTTTTGGTCTTCACATGCTACTTTTTCTTCCCAGTTCTCTTACCAATTATTCTGAACTTCATCTGTCATAATTCATTCTAATTCCAAGCTAGGTTGAAAATCCCATGAAGGCAGGAACTAAGCTTTACCAAAACACCAAGTTCAATTTCTAGCCCACTTTTTTGGACTTGGGGTCAGGAAGCCCTAAGTTCAAATTCTGCCTCAGACATTTTCAATTATATGATCCTGGGCAAGTCAGCCTCAGTTTCCTCAACTGCAAAATAGGAATAATAGCACCAACAACAGGGCTGGTACACTATATAAATGATCACTATTAACATGATTAATATTAAATATTTTGTTGAATTTGTATTTAAATGCAGGAAGTTAGGTGGCTCAGGGCTAGAACACTGGGTTTGGAGTCAGGAAGTTCCTAGTTCAAATTTGGCTTTGCTTACTAGCTATGTAACCATGGATACATTATGTAACCTCTCTCTGCCTTAGTTTCCTCATCTATAAAATGGGGATAATAGCACCTAAATCCTAAGGATAAAATGAGATAATATTTGTGAGGATAATATTATCTCAAAATTGCAGGGACCAAATGAGATATTTGTGAGGATAAAATGAGATAATGTTTGCAGAGTGCTTGATGAACATTAAAGTACTGTATATACATGCTATGATTTTTAGTGAATTCATATGAAAATATTTTATAAATGTAAATAAGTGTAAATATCCACATGACACAAATATTCATACAGATGTAAATTTGTATAAAAATTCATATAAATCTAAAAATGTTAACTATGTACTGTGTGCAAAGCATTATGGTAGGAACCAGATGAGAGAAATTGACAAAAATTTTCAGAATTTGTGTATACTTGAACTGAATTTTCAATTTATAAAAACATTCCAATAACTAGTCATCTTAGATTTACATCTCCACTGTAATGTTGTTGGACGTAAAAAAGGTTATTTCTTTTAACTTAAAAAAATACCCCACACCAGTTCATAAGATGACCTGAGATAAATGTCAACCTGAATTTTAGGGAAACAGCCATGAATCATGTGCCTGCAGCTAAAAAACAAAGCCAATTAAAAAAAATTCCTATACACTCAAAACTTGCTATAAGAGAAATCAAAGAAGATAATTATTTGCATCCTAAAAGAAGGCAGTGTGTATGTGTAATGGAGAGCATGGGGGCTTAAGAGTATTTTGTTCATTCTTCTCTCTGATAACTTACTAGTTATATGTGTGTAATGGAAAGAACATGGAGGGGGAGAAAGGGATTTTAAGTTGGATTTAAATCTTGACTGTTAACATTTATTAGCTGGATGTTCATGGACAAGTCCCTTGATCTTTCACAATGTCAGGGAGCTCATCTGTAAATCTAGGATACTAATATTTGCCTTACTTACCTCACAGAATTGCTGTGAACAAAGTCCTTTGGAAGATTTTAAAGCAACCAAAAAAAGGTGAATAATTATTGGTGTGGGGTACCTGAGGTGATTTCACTGATAGGCAACTAATTCATGGGATGGAAAATCCTTTCACTGATACAAAGTAGCCATTAATCTATAACTTAAGGTCTTAGAGGATTTCATGGGAAAACAGAGGTAAAGTGACTTCTTTGCTTGAGATCATATTACTTAGTTTTCTAAAAGAGCTCACTACAGAGTTCCTTTAGTCCAGCACTTGGAGCACCTTTCAGATATGATTCCATTTGCATACAATTTTTCAGGAACATATTCTTTAGCACCAAATTATAGATTTAGAATTGGAAAGGTGTACAACCCTCTCACTTTCCAGATGAAGAACCTGAATATTAGAAAGATAAGGCAACTTGTTCAGGGTGTACTAAGCTAAAGAATCTTCAGCCAAGATCTTCTGAGTATAGTATTGTGGATTTCGAATCAGGAAGACATAGATTAAAAAAATCAGATACTTGTTCTGTATCTGTTCATCTGAGCAAGTCATTTAATTTCTCAGTATCTCAGTTTTCTCATAAGTAAAATGGCTGTAGGGGGTTGGATTCTGTGATTTCTAAGGTTCCTCCCAAATCCAACCTAAGAAATCAGACTTTTTTTTTCTTCTTTTTGTCCCTATGTCTTATATTATTATCTTCCCCACTGTGTGGATTGAGGTTTGCCTGTACTGACATTCAACTCCAAAAACTTCTTAAACATGTTGAACTTATTTCTCCAGCTGTCAAGAAGTAATAATAAGCCTGCCATTCTATACATTCCAAGAACTGATTAATTTATCCTGAGATTGAAAGATGCCAGGTGCTGTGAATTAACAAGAAGTTACCCATTAGGAATACATCACTTCACCTGCTCTGCATATCCTCGAACCACCTCCCTCTGTTTTAAATTGCTTTCTCCATCAAGACCAGAAGTCTCAATGTGACAGATTCCATCTGGATCAGTGGAAAACAGCAAGACTATATCTGCAGGAATGATCTCATTACAGGAAAGGCGAACAAAATCTCCAACGGTGACATCTTTCCAGCATCGTTCTATGTACTTTCTATCTTTCCTAAAGTTTAAACATATTTAAAGAGAAAACAAATCAAACTTTAAAGTCAACAAAACATGTGTTTTAATTAAAATTCCTATTTTCAAAGTGCTAAGAGAACGTATATTAATCATAAAAAAGAAGATAGGATTATTATGCTCTTTTTAAAGCATGTAGATCACAGCCACTAAAACACTTTTCCTCCCCAGAATTTTAAATTTAACACCATAACAAGACATCTGGGAAATCATTTAAAATTATAATTTAATAAAGTTTTTATTTTAAACTACCAACTAGTTCTTGTTATAGCATACCAGTGTATATTAAATGTATATGGTAAAGGTAAAGAAATTCTGAAGAGAAAACTGAGCTGGGCATGGGATATACTAATTAGTCCTTTGTCATCCCTATACAGGTCAAAAGTCCCTTAACACAATTTAGTTTAACGAAGAATTCTTCTAGGTTTGTGTCATAAGGTTTCTCTCTCTGTCAAAAATACATACTCCACTCTCCATTAACGATTGACTGAATTCTTGCCAAAGGAAAGAGATGGAGTTGACTCCCTGAATTAGCTGTTATGATGCAATAGAGTGGGGCTCAGAATTAGAAAGATGTGAATTCAAGTACTGATGTAAGGCTGTATGACCTTAAGCAAAGCACTCAACCTGCCAGGACACCCCTTTCCTCCTCCCTTCTAAGATGTAGGACAAGTGCTCATTTGCTTTGGGAGAGGTAATTTCCTTGGTGGGTGTTCCCAATGAAGTCTCAGGGATGGTCCAAAATAATAATGCAGAGATCTAGCCAAAAACCACAGAAGAAATTACGTTCAAGTGGCATTTTCCTTAAAGTGGGATGAAGAAGTTCATGTGAAAGAACAAATCTTATTACTCCCTCACAAACAATACAGCTTTCTAAAAATGACTGCAGGCTTTTTCTAACCCTATTTTTAAAAATGCTTGGTTCCAATGACATTTATTTTAAATGCAAAAAAATTCATGTTATTAAATCTATGGAATTAAATATTCCAAGTTTCACATCAAATTAACCAAAACATTAAATTTGTCCCTAGACAGGCTTAGGAAAACACCATATGCAGAATACTGACAACCAAAATGGCATATGAGTCAACTTAGTATGCTCTTTCATTCACAAAAAAACCCTTATATTATTCTTCTAGAGACGCATAGATTAAAGCAGCAGAAGAATTTGCTTTAAATGTAAGAAACAACTCCAAAATTTTAGAGTCGGACTTAATGATAAACTGAGATTTTTTGACAGTTAAACATATTTTGCTATATTTTTATCTACCATCCAAACAACTAAAAGAATGGGAGGAAAACAAATGAAAGAAATATGAAGGAAGAAAATGGTATTTATTAAGTGCTTATTATGTGTAAAGGATTTATGATGAGAATTGCTATCCACATTCAGAGAAAGAAATGATGGAGTCTGAATGGAGATCAAGCATACTTTAAACTTTATTTTATTGTATTTGTCTATGTTTGCTTTCACAACATGACTAATATGGAAATGCTTTGCACTACTGAATAAATTTTATTAGGAAAAAAAAAAGAAAAAGGACCTTGAGATTATCTATATTATTTCTACTCCCTATCTTCAAAATGACGCCAGAAATAAGATAAGCATCTTTAATAATTTCCCATTTTTCCTTGGTTCAAATCAAGCTTACTATGTCAGTAATTTTTTTAGTGTCCCTAAGCCAAAATAAATATTTAAGAGGACCAAACAACATAATAAATATTTATATAAAATTTTAATATCCATTTGAAAAGATGATGCATATCAATAGAAGAAAATATTTTAATTTCATTCTTAAATAATAATTACTAATGAGATAATAATGATGGCTAACATTTATATAATGACTTAAGATTTGCAAAGCACTTTAAAAATATTACATCATTTTATACTCACAACTACCACGGAAAATGGGTGCTATTATTTAGTTAGTCAAAAAACATTAATAAGTACTTATTATGGGTCAGTCTGCTGAAAAGAAAGATGGAAGGATGAAAGGAAGGAAGGAAGGGAAAGAAGGGAAGGAAGGGAAGAAAAGGAAGAAAGGGGGCAGGGAGAGAGGGAAGAAAGAAGAGAGGGAGGGAGACAGACAGACAGAAATAGAGACAGAGAGAAATAGACAGAGACAGAGGGAGAGAAAGGAGAGAGGGAGTGTTAAACAATAAAGATACTTTGGAACATAGTTTCAAACAATTCTGAAAATGAATATTGTCTTTGGTATGCATAATCTACTAAAAATCACAAACTTTTTGTTCATGGTAAAACTTGGAGGTTAATTTTGTGGTTCATCTTTAAAATAGCTACAATTTGGGCTTTGAATGTAAAATGTACATATTTTATATATATATTACAATCTATTATTGTAACGATGCAGTAATATTGTTTTTTTTAAACATTTTGTCAGTAATTGTACCTATTAATTTTCATAGTACCTTTTGTAATAGGCATTTGAGCACAATCAAAATACCCAATAAAACCTTTTTAATTGTACACATATAACATCATATAATGCAAATTTGAAGAAAATGATCTTGACCTCAAAGTATATATATAATAGGAAAACAAACCTTCCTGCCTAATAAACACATTATACATAATTTCTAAACCTTGGATAATACCATCAAAAAGTTATTACTCTCCTCATTCTAATGTCTCTCTATGCTTATCTAGACACACCCACACACACACACACACACACAGTTTTAAGGGTAATGGTGACAATACAAAATTCAAAAGAACAATTAATGGAATAAAGACTGGCATAATAATCCAATTGCTTTTGAGACAAAAGATGATTTTTATTGCTCTTATTAAATTTCTACCACATTGTGTAATAATTTCATAATTTTACCTCTCTGACATCAAAATTACAGTCTTATTATTTTGGTCTTTGAACACACATACACACACACACTCTCTTTTATGGAATTAAGTTTTATTTATAGGACATTGCAAGACAGGAAATTCCACATAGAAATAAGAACCCTATTGAGGACAGAGGTTTCATACAGTATTGCACAGTTCAAACTGTTCAAGTATGCTACATTATTAGTGCTACATTAAAAATTACATTTAAAAATATCTTAGTGGACAGTAAGAAAATTATACTAATAAGAAAGCATACAAAACTTGAAGGTTTGACTATAAAATCTAAAAGTTAAAGGTTCCAATTGTACCACCTTGAATCTGGAAGGTTCTGGTTTAGCATTTTGATTTTCCTCTGCAGAAAACTTTTCAATTAAGCTGGAGGAAACCTTATATACCATTTCATTTTCATGGGACTGAAATGTTTCAATTCTGTCTAGCCCTCCACAATCTTCAATTAGGAAACTAACTTTTCAGTTTCATTTAGTTTTTCAGCAGCCAGAAAAAAATATTTGAAGACAATTTTGCTGTCTTTTGCAGACAAGGGGTTAAGGGTCCCAAAATTCCAAGATAGGCAATCCATTCAATTGTTTCACCCCGAGTACAGTTTGTGACAGCCAATACAGCTTCTTTCTGTGACAAAGTCTCCAAGAATTCCAACCAAGTATGGAACTAGCCCATGATTCACAACTTGCTTGTATTTGGTCCTGATGGCCAGCCGTGATGTTTGACATGGCAGCCTCCTTCTGGATGGTGGTTTTGGTGTGAGCAAATAGGCTAAGGAAGACTGTTCCTGAATCTATTATAATCCGAGTTTGTTCATCTGTCCCAGTGACAATGTTTCCTATAGCCTGTAGGGAAGCAGTCACTATTTGGCAATTCACCAGATCCTAGAAGTCTGACGAGTTGTGGGACAACTCTAGTTTTCACAACTACTTTAATCCTGTCATTTAAGCCATCTGTGAGATAAGAGATGGCCCGACAGATATCTGCCAGAACTTCTGGATCATCATGACGCAAAAGACAAACTAAGGTTGGAAGAATTTGCTCAATAACTTCTATTGGGGGAACAGGATTCTTGCTGTGACAAAGATTTGAAAGTGTTCAAGTAATATTTCTTAAGTAACCACAGACTGATGATGATATATCAGGAATTGCAAAAAAGAGGGTCTGTTGCACCATACTTGATAACCCCGTTTCTGTAGGCTGAACCATCACCTGCAATGTTTCCCAGAGCCCACACAGCCTGTTCACTGATGTGAGCCTGGGGACAGGCCAACAGAGCAATGACTACAGTATAGCCCCTCCATCTACCTCGGCCTGGGTTTGGTCTGATGTTCCAGAAGCAATGTAAATAAGTGCCCACGCAGATTCAAACTGATCAGGATTACGGTCTGTCCTGCCCAAGAAGCCTACAAGTTTTGGAATCATACCAACCTCAATTATTTGGTCTATGGGAGACTGTTTTTCCCTAGAAAGGGTTTCCTAGCAGCTTGGGTAGCCGGATGTTGAACCTCCAGATTATTACTATTTATGCCTTTGACAATTTCTTCAACAGATCAAAGTGCAGAATTCTGGTTATTTTGGTTTTCTTGCAGAGAGGAAAAGTGAGCATCATCAGAAAAAGTGCCGACATTTCTTTTCAGCATTCTACATTCACTTCAATATGTTGGCATCTTATTTCCAAGCTGTCTTTCCCTTTGTCCTTAAATCTATTAAGAGTGGCAGCTGGCGAATAAGCATTTTCATTGGTGGATTCAGTGGTATTCTACGGTTGCAGGAGGTCGCCAGCCCCTTAGGGGAAGCTTGAGGAGGTTACAGATGCAACTGTCCAAATGTAGTGAAACTACTAACTACCACTGCAGCTCAGCCTGGAAGGGAAAGTCATCTTCTTTTTTTAATTAAAAATGTGAAAGAATACAACAGGTGTTACAATTAAGCCTTTAGTTTTCTATTGTTGTTTGGAAATTGGGGATTTATACCTTCTTGAATCCATTTCCTTTCGTCTCACTCACTCCTCAGCCCTCCACAGCCTAGCTTCTGAGGTCACTCAATTGAAACTGTCCTCTTTGAAATTAGCAACAATTACTCAGTAGTCAAATGTGGTGGTCTTTCAATCCTTCTGGACTTTCTCATTTACTTGACACTATTGACCACCTTTTCTCTTGAATAGTCTCTCTCTTTAGGTTTTCATAATACTGCTGTCTGCCGATTGTTCTCCTACTTGTCCAACTGCTTTCTCAATCTCTTTTGGTGGCTCATCATATATATGTTGCCTTCTGAACTCTTGTCTTCTCCTTCTATGTTCTCAGAAGCTCAGACATGTCAGGACTTGGCAGCAGGAGTTTAGAGTAATGATAAGTTCACATAGGTTAATCATTGTTTCTATACTTATGACTCATAGATTTGTATACTCAACTCGTCTCTTTCTTGAGTGTAGTCTTGCACCAATAATTACCTGGACATTTCAAATTGGATGTCTTAAATATCTCATACTCATCATGTCCAAAATGGAATGTATTTTCTTTTTCCACAAACACTCATCTTTATTGATCTTTCCTATATCTTACTAGGGTACCATCATCCTTCTAGTCTCTCGGATTCATAATCTCAACAATCTCATCAATTTCTCACTCCCTAACTGCACAAGCCCAATCAGTTGTCAAATCTACAACATCTCTTGCATTCACACCCTCGAATCAAAGAGTCAGCATCTCAGTTCACATCTTTATCGTATCTCTCTCTCCTCCAAGATTATTGTAACATCCTACTCATTGTTTCCTCTGCCTCAAATCTTTCCTTATCTATATCCATCATGCCCATAACTGCAAAGGTTATTCTTGTTCTTAAGTACAGAAGGCAGTAAAACTCTCCTTTATGTTGGCATTATATTCTCTCTTCACCTCCACTTTTTTCTGTTTTTTTTTTTTTGTTTCAATTCAAAACCTGTCAGCTTTTCTTTCTGCCTCTCCCCTTTTTCACCCCCCTCTCTCTCTATAGATATATACACACACACATACTTCTCTCACCCCCCATAGTACAAATTGTTTCTTTTTTCTCCTTAAATCTTTGCATTCCCAGCAGAGTGCCTACAACACATAAGACACTAAATAAATGATACTTCTCTCACCCCCCATAGTACAAATTGTTTCTTTTTTCTCCTTAAATCTTTGCATTCCCAGCAGAGTGCCTACAACACAGAAAACACTAAATAAATGACTGCTTCATTGACTGATTCATACCATCTTTAAATTTTATTTCACAAATTATCCTTGCATATGTTTTGAAAATAAAAAGCTTCACCAAAGGTTTATCATCTGGTCAGCTCTGCACCTTGGATCAAATCTCTTCTTGTGATAAAATAATGACAACAAGAAAATCAATAATCCAAGTGTGTTGGGACTCAATATATTTAGTATTCAAAATATTTGATGAGACAAAAAATATCAATGAGTCAATGTGTCTAGCAGCCATGGACTGTGTGGAACTCTAGGAATGCAAATACTAAAATGAGACCATCCCCTCCAAGTCCAAGGATTTTATAATCTACTGGTGGACATAACACATAAAACATTTCCGGAATAATGACCAGGCAAAGGAGGTTTGGTCGAGACAATTAAAGGGAGTTTGGGAAGTAAACTGTTGTTATTAGTCCTTCATTTTCTAAGCGAACCATGACATCAGGGAGGTGATGCCATAACATAAAAGTAAATTATTATATCCTTCCTGGTACTGATAGTAATAATTGATTTCATTGTTCTTCCTAGAGCAAGATTAAAGAAGTGAAGGTTATCTTGTCATCTGCCATAATGCTGCCCATGTACTATAATTGCCCACTTTCCATTTCTTAGCTAGGGAATATATTTCTAAAAATTTCCAAAAGAATTGAGATGCTAATTATTCTGATTAGAGAGGATTACTGCTACTCATACTAATCAAATGAGACAATAATAATAGTATTTATATAGCAATTGGTTTGCAAAGCACTTTATAAATACCTGTTTTTTATGTTCACAATCACTCTGGGAGTTAGGTGCTATTAACATCTCTTTTGTAGATGAGGAAACTGAGGCAGACAAAAAGTTAAGTGACTTCACAAAGATTTTAAGTATCTGAGACAAATCTGTACTCAAGTCTTGGGAATTTGCTTCAAAGTAGTTTCTATATTTCATATACATTCATATTATATACATTGTTGCATTCCATCTAATGTATGCTCTTTGAGGGATTATTTCATTTTTGTATTTGTATCCTTAGCATTTAACATAGTCCCTAAAATAGAACTTGTTATTTTTCTCTCATTCCCTTCTTTATTTGACAACATTAGCATCAGTTTTCAAGTCACTAATACTAAAAAAAAGAATCAGTCACCCACTGATACATTGTTGGTGGAGTTGTGAATGAATCCAACCATTCTGGAGAGCAATCTGTAATTAGGCCCAAAAAGTTACCAAACTGTGCATATCCTTTGATCCAGCAGTGTTTCTATTGGGCTTATATCCCAAAGAAATACTAAAGAAGGGAAAGGGACCTGTATGTGCCAAAATGTTTGTAGCAGCCCTGTTTGTAGTGGCTACAAACTGGAAATTGAATGGATGCCCATCATTTGGAGAATGGCTGGGTAAATTGTGGTATATGAATGTTATGGAATATTATTGTTCTGTAAGAAATGACCAGCAGGATGAATACAAAGAGGCTTGGAGAGACTTACATGAACTGATGCTAAGTGAAATGAGCAGAACCAGGAGATCATTATACACTTCGACAACAATACTGTATGAGGATGTATTCTGATGGAAGTGGATTTCTTTGACAAAGAGATCCAACTCAGTTCCAACTGATCAAGGATGGACAGTATCAGCTATACCCAGAGAAGGAATACTGGGCAATGAATGTGGACTACTCGCATTTTTGTTTTTCTTCCCAAGAATCCAATTACCTTCTGAATCCAATTTTTCTTGTGCAACAAGAGAATTGTATGGTTCTGCATATATATATTGTATCTAGAATATACTATAACATATTTAACATGTATAAGACTGTTTGCCATCTAGGGGAGGGGATGGAGGAAGGGAAGGGAAAAGTCAGAACAGAAATGAGCAAGAGATAATGTAAAAAATTACCCAGGCATATATTCTGTCAATAAAAAGTTATAATAAAAAAAAAAACCAATCACCAAGTTGTATTTCTTGTATCTACTCTTACTTAGATCTTATCTACTTGTATCCATTCTTGTTCGTATCTTATCATTTTCTCTCAGCCAACCTATGTGACACTACTAAAGTCATCTCCCTAAAACATTTGCATCATTTCACTTCTCTTCTTAAAAACCTGCAAGACCACAATCCTTACCTTAAAATTTTAGACTTTCTAAAATTTGACCTTAGCCACGACTGTACTTTTACTTCTGCTCTACCCACTATTCCTACCACATGTTATTTGTTGTCCAACTTCCATGAAGTCCTAAAAGTTTTCTGTCATCAATTTGATTTGAAAGCAATCACCAAATGTTATAATTTTTTATTTTTAAACAATTATTCGGCATATTCTAACATTGTTTGGGGAGCTCACTCTTTACCTAGATTCCACTCCTCTTTCAGAGACATAATTAGAAAAAAATCAAATTTTGATATTGAATTCAAGGAATATAACTTAATTTTTTGAAAGGCAGGTTGCTACTTAAAACATATGAAATGTAACAATGAGGAACTAAAAGAGGAATACTTGATTCTTTGTTTTGATTCTCAAGCAAAAGATGCAAAGACTTAAAATATATAAAAAAAAGAAAATTTCTTCATATACTTTTCCTTTCCATTCTTTAAATAAATAACTCACCATTTTGACTTCTTGAGAGCTGGGATCATCATCATCATCATTATTATTATTATTAATGAAGGAATTGGGGTCAAGTAATTGATCCAGGGTCATACAGCTAGTTAAGTGTTTAGTTGAATTCAAGTCCTCCTTACTCCAGGTGAGTGCTCTATCCACTGAACCATCTAGCTGCCCCAGAGCTGGGAATCATTCTTAAGCATCTTTGCATTCTCCACAGCACCTAGCACAGTAGCTTATACACTACTGTTTATAACAGCAATGTTTGCTGAAAAACTTAGCCAAAATAGTACTTTACAATGGAATTTTAATATTTTATGCATGAAGATTTCTTGCAATGTAAGAGTGCTACATAAATACTTTTAAAAAACATGAATTTTACTTACCTACTATATACCTTTGTTATTAAGTTGTTGATCTGTTTATCTATTTTATATTTTCGATAATCTTCCAAGCCATCTTTAATTGCTATGATTGTAAGAACGACTACAAGAGGCAGCATAGTAATTTCTTTTTGGAAAGCTTCTACCAGAGGAACCCAGTTGAGGACGACTAAAAAGAGGAAATACAAGTTGGCAGCTCTGGAAAAAAACAAACAAACACATACACACATATACAAAGAGATGTTGGTAACAAGATGCATCAACTGCAGTTTCAAAGGCTTTATTTTTAATCACATATCTATAAAACATTTTTCTTTGAGTCTTTAAATTTGGACTTTACCTGGTATTACAAAAGTAACATACAGGAGAAAAAAGAAATCAAACTGTGAAAAACCTAACTAAAAGATTATCATCCACCTAGAAATTGGGATGCTTTTCTCTCCTGTAAATGTCAATTTAAATAGTATTGGAATATGATTTTGAGATTTGAACATGTAGTAAGACCAGAAAAAAAGTAAGTAACAAAAATAACAGAATAAAATGTTAAGAGAATGCAATAAAAGCAATTTAGGAAACCCTCTGTGAGCAAACTCTCTTTATCAATGCAAATTGGCACTTGCAATCTTAGAGTATATCTTATAAAGTTGGTCAAAATTGACCAAGAATTAAATGGTACAATTTAGATTACATATGCACTCATTTTTATATAAATTTGGTAAAGAATGGTCTGCGAGTTGGTCTTCTTCTTTCTAAATTAAAATCTGGGCCTTGACTAATTAGATACATAAATTCTCTATGGTAAGTCTTGGGACCAGTCAACCTACTTAAATGGAAAAAACAAAACAAAACAAAAACAAAAACGAAGAGAGAGCCTCTAAATTCAGGCAAATGACTTAATAATGACAATTATGATTTAAGGGCCTTATGAGTGACAAAAGTAAGGGACATTTGTTAAAAGGCTAAGCAGGAACATATAGAGAAAAAACTATTCACAAGATCTGGAAGATGGTTGAGAGGTAGCAAGGTTGGTTACAAGGTAGTCTTCATTGTTTTTAATTCTGTAATTCTGTAAACCACAATAAAATGTTGTAAACCCCCCAATTCCATTTAATGTATTACTCATAATATTCTTCTATATTCATAAATTTACCACAAATAAAACTTTTGCCCCCAAAGCTAATAATTAAAATGTACCACAAAAATTTCACTTGGACTTAACTTGTTCTGTGAATCTCCCCCTCTCTGTCTGTCTCTCTTCTTTCTCCAATCTCTTCATCTTTTACTACTGTCTGTGAAACATGCTCAAGTCTCTATAATTATAATTATAAAACACAAAAGGCTATTCTACATATAATTATAAAAACTAAATATAAGAATTTAAAACTAACTATAAAATAATTCCAATATTTTATGTGAGACATTGTGTAAGAATTAAAAGAATCCAGGAAAATCTAATGTGCTTATTATTTCCATATAGTAACATAATTAAACAAATATTTATTTCTTAGACACCATTAAAGACTTTTCATCATGAAACACAAGGGGCTTTTGAACCATGAAATGACAGCTCACTATATCAGGTTACAGAGGATTGCAATCAATACTGATAAATAAGACTGATCATTGAGATCATTGAGAGAAAAGAGATCTTTTTTCTCTGTTTTGGTCATAGGGGGTGGAGCTACTAGCTTTTTTCTAATCTTATTCTATATTCTCCCACTTTCAGACATTCACATGGATTATTTTCTACTCCAGAATACACTTCTTAATCCTTTACTCTGCTGTTCCCTTCCCCACCAAACCATCACCACATCTATCTGAAAGTGATCTCTTCTTCATGAAAATTTTTTTCAGAACATTTTGTTTCCTATCTTGATTTCCCTATTCCATTCTACCTCATATCACATTTGGGAGGCACCAAACTACAATGGACAGAAATGGATTTGGCTTTAGGAAGTATTTGATTAAAACTCCACCTACCTGGTCACTTGCCAGGAGAAAATTACTGAAACCTCTCTGACCCTCAGTTTCTCCAAATGTGAAATGGGTAGAATAATATTTGTCGTACCTAATGAATAAGATTATTTTGAGGTCCAAGGAAAATATTGGATGTGAAGCAAAATTGCAAAATTTAAAGCACTATATGAATGTCAGTTATTATGTGTTGTATTAGACTTTAAATGCCTTCAGGTCAGGAATTATCATTTCCATCTTTATATCTCTAAGTATCTGAAGACAGAGTAGGTGCTTAAATATGTGTTGAATTCTGTAGAAACATCAACAGCACCTTGTTTATGATTTTGTAATAGCTTGAATCGAGGACTTACCATACTACAGACAGAAAGTATTAGGTTAGGGTATAAGGAATCCAATTACCTTTGCTTAACCTAACAGTCCTTTCAATATCAAACAATAGAAAAGTTAGAAGCTGACACTATTTTGTGGGGAAATTAGGAGCAAATGAAGCCAAATAAAAATAAAGCCCTATACTGTCAAATAAAGCTCCGTTCTATACCTATTAATTTCTAATAATATAAAGGATGTTGAAGGAAGGCTTAATTAGAAAAAAACATTTTTCTTCTCTCCAAAAGATTTTTACAAAGTGTTCCAATTAAACTTAAATTCTAAACTCAAGACAGGGCAAATTAACTTGGGTGCAATTCCAGAACAGCTACAACTCCCAAGTTAATTCCCATACTAAAAGTATTTCCTATAGGGTTGTAATTTCTCTCTCTCTTTCAGAGGCACAGCAGTACCAGCATAAACATCATCATCATCATCATTGTTATTGCTATTATTAATCATAGGAACAAAATTGCTGTACTTCAAGGCTGTGGGGTTTGAGAGAAAACAAAAAGATGAAGAAATAACCATAAATGATGATATGGATATCAGAAACTTATTGAAATTAAGAAGAAAAATACATTATCTTTAAAAATTTAAATTGAATAGCTATTTAGATGAAAGCTGCTGTTTGCTATACATAAGAACATAAAAATGGCACCTTAGACTATGAATATTTAGATTGTTTTTCTTCAATACTTGTTGGAATATATAATAAAAGCCTATCTTGAAATAGTACCCTCCAAATTATATAGTTAGAACACTTATCAATATATATTGGATGAATGAGTGGGGAAAGTATCATTTAAAGTTTCCATATAATATCTTTACCTACTAAAGTTGTCTCATATTTAGATCTTCACCTTCCCTGTATCCAAAGGCAAAGAAATTGAAACTTAAACATTTGAATCAAGAATATATATATATATATATATATATATATATATATATATATATATATATTATATATATATACACACACACACATATATATATATATATATATACACACACACACACACACACACACACACACACACACACACACACATATATATACACATATATCCTTTGTCTACTTTGTTAGGCAGTTGGATGGTGCAATGGATAGGGTACTGGACCTAGAGTTAGGAAGACTAAGCTTCCCAAGTTTAAATCTGATGTGACCTGAGTAAAATGGCTTAAACTTGTTGGAAATGGCAAACTACTCCGATATCTTTGCCAAGAAAACACCAAATAGGGTTACGAAGAGTTGGACACAACTGAAAAGCAATAACAATTACTTTGTTGGCTAGGCTTAATACGTGGGGGGAAGATAATGATATTTAGCACCCTTATTATTTGACTGGATCTGTGATTTTATTAGTGAAGAGAGCTCTGGTGAGGAAGCTGCTTTTACCAATAAAATAAATACCATCCTGAGAAGTTAAGTGACTTGCCAATTTATGTCAGAAGTAGGATTTGAATTTAAGTCTTCTCAACTACAATGCTGCTTTTCCCAATAAAAATAGTAGTTATTATTATTACTATTGTTAAACTATTTCAAAAATAATTTTTATAAGTCACATTGAATGGGTAGTAAGAGTGTTGTGTTTCAAAAGTGCAGGCTGGCTTCATTCCTAGAAAAGTAGATAAAAGGGATCAAATAATACTTTTCTCTCTAGCTTGTTAGAGAAAATGAATAAAAGAACAAGACACAGAGGAGAAGAGATAAAAAAAAAGATAAATTAATAATTAACTCTTTAGAAAATATACTTAAGCATACGGAGATTAATTGTTGAACTAGTAACAATTACATGGTCTGCTATCTTCCCTGGCCAATTAGACAAGCCTGGAATCCTCCCAAGACTTGTCCAAGTGGATGGTTACTGCTTACTTCTGGTAATTCAGATGGATACAAATGATAGTTCTATGAAGAACCCAGAAAATATTCCTAAGGTTCCAGAAATCTTGAGTAAGAAATTTAGGCCCTTAGAAGCATGAGTGATACTTTCTGATGCCAATGGGAAGAAAGGGCTTTGAAAGATGGCAGATATAGAAAGTAAAATATTGCTTGTGAGAAAATATGTAAGAAAACAGGTTAAAGTTTTGCATCATGGCTTAAAATATAGAAATGACAGTTTCTTATTTACTAATGAAGGGCACCTACCTAGGGCTGGTGTTTACCTGACAGACTTATAAATCTAATTGAAAAAGGACTGTAAATAAATAAGAATGAAGGAAGGTGAAAACTACTTATATCTTTCTACCAAACCTGATCATATAGAGCACAGCTTCTTAAAACTGAGGTTTGCAGCCTCATATGGGATGTTCATACCTTGAATGTAGGGGATGTGAAAATTATTTATTATTAGTAATTCTTTGGTTTGTATAGCTATTTATATATACCTGAATATCTGGGATCATGTAAAAATTTATTGGGTGAAAAGGGGTTATGAGTGGAAAAACTTTAAGAAACCCTGGTATAAAGGATAGCAATAATGAACAATGTGGGAAGAAGAAATAGCCAAAAATACAGAGGAAATCTCTTTCTTAATTTGAAATTTGATGTTGGAGTAGTACCTTTCCCTGAATGTTCTTAGCAATTCCATCCCAGCAACCAGCACTTCCTTGATAGTTAGATATCAGATAAAATTCCCCTCTTTGGTTCTATAAGTTTCCCAAAGGATAAAGTTATCATCAAGCCAGAACAAAACATTATTAGCTTCTCTAATTTTAGAAGAAAAGAGTTGTCCAGCGGATGTCTGTATAACTGAAGTCCACATTACTCCTACTTTGTGCCTTTTTGTATGAAATTAAGAAAGAGAAAACCAATTATCTTCCAGTATATATCCTAGATTTTGCTAGAATAGATAAAAGATTCATAAGAATGATTTTTACTGTCCCATGACTAGTATTGTCAGCACAGGGATAATAGAGAAGATTTTAGAGTGAAATTCTACCTACACACCAGACAACAGTGGCTGTTATTATGATAACTAAGTGTATAACATGAGCTTCCCTTAACTAATGTAGTTTATCTGGTCCATGCAAACTTTATTTTAGCATGCTGGAAAAACTGGCGGATGAGGCTACAAAACCATTATTAGTGACTTTTGAAAGATCCTAGAAAATTAAGATGCCATAGAATCAGAGAAGGGCAAATGTGATTCTGGTGTTCCAATGAGGAAGAGAACAGAGTTTAAAGTCTAGAGGACTTTGATTATGGCAAATTCTAGTACATGCTATTACATGAATAATTAATAACACCTGTAAAAGGAAGCGAGGATTACAAAACATCAGTACGGCTTCACCAAGAACAGGTTATGCTAGTATAACTAATTTCCTCTTTTTTTTTTTTTTTAAGAGTACCTAGATGAAAAAAAAATCAAAGAACTACTGTAGATATAGTTAATCTAAATGGTAGCAAAGCATTTGATAACATTACTCAAATAATTCTTAGGGAAAGAATGGTGAGATGTGAGTTAGATTATTTTATACTTGGGTTAAAAAATAGATTCAAAAGTACAAGATGGGGGAAGGATAGCAAACTAGAAATTATTCTAAAAAAAACCTGAGCATTCACAAACTAAGCTCTATGTGAACAGTGTGATCTAGCTCCAAGAAAACTAATGTTCTCTTAGGGCATTTATTATGCTTTCCAATAATCTCTGCCAGACCAATTGGCCAGATTACTATAGATGTCAGAAGATAATCTGAATTCAAGAGATGCCCACTATCCAACAAAGATCTCAACAGAACTAATGATGGAGCTGACCTGAGGAGAATCCACCAAACATGGGAATAAAAAAATTCACAAATCCCACAAATGAAAAGAACGGTGGAAATTCTGAGATGCTTCAACCAACGAATAAGATATACCTATGAAACTGCTCAAATAAGTTCCTTGGCACAAAATTCAGGAGAGTATACTTGGTTGTCCGTATTCGATTATTCATGTATGTTCCACAGGTTTTCTCATATTCTTCTTTGAAGCACCGTGCGCGTGCAATCACTACCCGATGTTTTCCTGCCATTTTTGGTGTCTGAGAGGGCTTCTTGCCACACAAAAGCAGCGAAGAATAGTTGTAAAACCTCTCGCCGTCATTCCTGCCCGCGCCTGAGATCAATCGTGACCAGTGATATCTGGCCCACTGAAGAGGGTCCGTCATGTCTGAAGTGCCTGCAAGTCCAGCTTGTATCAGCCAATCTAGACAAACAAACAAAAAAAACATTCAAACTATGGAGAGTTTGCAAAGGCAGAGCAACAGAAAGCCCTAGACTCTGGCCCTGTCTTCTTCCTGAAAATTTTTTCAAATAACAATAATGGACCCAAAGACTCAACAAAAGAGTTGGCTCTCTAAGTAACACAGAGGATGTGCTGGGTCTTTAGAATTCTTTCTCAAGAGAAGAAACTCAACTTGACCTGATCTCATGACCAGAACTGTCAATTTAATGATACTTCAGCTTTAAAAAACAAACACACATATATAAACATATATACATGTGCGTATGTATATATACTCATATATAATGAGATTTTTATCTCCCAGATGCTGTGGAATTTGAAGCTTTAAGGTTTGTAAAATGTTTTGTGTATATTGCCTTTTTGATCATTAAAATAACCCTGGAATGGAAATTATTTTATGATTCCCATTTTCACAGATGAGGCTGAGAGTACTCAACTGACTGTTTAAGGGTCACACAGCTAGTAAATGTTCGAGGAAGTATTCCAATTCACGTCTATTGCTCAATCTACTCATGTACCTATCCATTAATGTATCTATCTGCCTCAAGAAAGTGTGAATCATTTCCTCTTGGAGATTTAAAAATCAAATACCGATAATTAACTTCTCAAGCAGCTGAAAGCACCATAATCTGTCTAATCCTATTAAAATTACTTTTGTCTTCAAACCCCAGAATATGTTTATAAAAAGGTATTTCATTCTAATTAGATTATGAGTATTCTTTTCACCTTTGCAAATGTATGACTCATCCAAGATATTTAATTACTTAGACACCTCTTACTTTAATCAAAGATTTTATTGCCCTCCCTCCAAAAAAGTGAAACAAAACCTAAAATAGCTTATAGTAAGCAAGATGTCAGAGTTAAAATGAAAGGGACACCTAATGCAAATTCGGGGTGGGGAATACAAGAATCATAAAAAGCTGTTACATGACAGCATGATACAGGAGAAAGGGAATTAATTGGCTCTTGAGTCAGAGATCTTGGGTTCACATCTAAGGCTTACTCACTGTATGACATTGAATAAATCATTAATCTCCATGAGATGCCATTTCCTTATATTTAAAATGAGGGGTTTAGAAATTAGAAGTATTTAGAATTTAGATGTCCCTCCAAAGCCTAGATCTATGCAATGATTTTATATTTCAGGATATTGGACCAAATCAATGTGACAACTATTACCATTTGTGATAGCTATCACCACTTAGAAAGAACCTCTATGCATTTTTGTTTCCATGGGGCTTATGAAATTAGACATAGTCTATACAATGTTATGTTATAATATAAAGCTTATTCATCTACATGTTATATAAAGTATATGCATATTGTATACTAATCTATAGTATAGTATAGTAGAGTACATACTAATAACTTTTCAAAAAATAGGAAAAATGTAGAAATATTAAAACTATCATAAAATAATTTTAAAATAATTTAAATAACAATTAAAATATAATAATTCAAAATAATGTAATAATTAATTTTAACAAATACTAGTGCAACATTATAGCAAAGGTTATATTTTGCTGGAGATTTTAATAGTCTAGTTTTTAAATATTCTCAGAAACACTAAAACATTTTTTTTTTCAAAAAATGAGAAAGTAGACTGTTAGATTAGGAACACTAGAGGGATAGAGATTATAAATTATATTCATTCTGTGCAGTTTCTAAAATACCATTCATTATAGGCTATAAGGTTTAAACTCAATAAATGGCTTTTTATTTGCTTATTTTATGTGTCTATTATATATAAAAACAATGCATTAGGCACTTGCCAAAAGAGAAAGAGATATTTATTAAGATAAGTAAGTAAAGTCTCTTCCTTAAGAACCACAGAGTCTATTAAAAGGATAATACAAATGTTAGACTAAATAAATAAGAACAGATTGAATTTTAAAATTATCTGGCTCTGCTGTAACATGTTTCTGAAATGGCTTTTCACAGATTCCATTGAGGATCTTATTCCTAGACTCACTTAAAAATACGAGGAAGCAAATAAGTCTGAGTTTCTCTCTTTTGTTCTATTCAGTCACTTACACATACCTATCCCCAAGTATACACATAATATTTCCCCCATTAAAAAGTTACATTTGACTATTTCACTGCCAGAGACAAGCTTTTATAGCTTCCTTGTCTGCCGGAGACATCTTTAATTTGCCAATATTTACAGTTTTTTCCCCCTAATACTTTTGTTGGAGGAGGGGAGGGTTGAAGGTAGACACAGAAACACACCTGGATGTATAATTCAATTCACTGCCAACCTCAGGCACTCATTAGTGCTGGATATTCTCATACCTTTTTTGTTAAGGAACTGAAAATTGCCCATAGTTAAACATTCACTAGCACAGTTAATTAACACCTCCCAAATCTCTCTCCTGTTTTGAAAAATCCCTATTAGAAAGAACTGACTCATTTTAGCAATCAAGTGGTATATTTTTGGGAAGGAAAAAAGCAGGTGAAGAGGCTAAAAGTGATTTGGAATTTTTTTCAGTTTTGATCCATAATGAACACCTGATATCCTGAAAAGGAAGCAAGTACCTGTCTGGCTTACTGATTATGGGGTTCTTTCTATAAGACATACAGTATACTGCAGTCAGGAAAATCCTCACAGAAAGGAGGGTAAATGACAAAGAATTGAGGAGAAACAAAAGAATGAGAGAGAACTCTATTTCATTGGATCCAGGAATAAACACCTTTCCCATTCTTCTAATCTAATCGGTTTGCCCAAGCGAGACCAATGTCCATACATAAATGATTAGGGAAATTTCTTTTGGCACAGCGCTTCCTATTTTAAAACAATTAATAGCGGTAATAGAATACAGGAGAGTAAGCAAGGGAAATAGTTTTCTTTATTTTCTTCCAGTTGTGAATAGAATGAACTACATATCTTAGATGGATATTGCCGGTGAACAACAAACAAAAATCATAATCACACACATGCACACACACACAAACATATACAAACCAATACTAATGTTGTTTCAATGGTGATAGCTGAAAATCACATATCAGTACAATCTCGGGAGAATCAACAGTGTAAGTTAGTGGGACATCAACAGAGAGCCATACAGTAGTTGTAAATAGGTTAATTCTCTTTACTAATAAAGAGCTCCATGGAGAAGTTGTCAGACAAGATATTTTAAAAGATGTGTAACTAGAAAAAAAAGGGAAGTGGTCTGATCCCATTTCAAGAGAGAATACATGGAGATTCCACAGAAAGGCACCTGGCATACCATGTGAACCTCTCATGGAGGACTTGGGGGAATAGACAAAACTTGTGCAGAATGAGTTTCACTCAGTACTTATATCGTTGGTATTAGGGATTGGCTTAATATTGAAGTATTATGGATATGAAGTGGAGAAAAAAATAAACAAGTAGAGAAAGAAGGGAAGAAATACAGAAATAAATATTCAAAGGGCAGCAAAGCAACACAGTGGATAGAGCGCGGGACCTGGAGTAAGAAAGATTCATTTTCTTGACTTCAAATGTGGCCTGACACACTAGCTGTGTGGCCCTTGGCAAGCCATTTAATCCTGTTTGCCTCACTTTTCTCATTTGTCAAATGACCTAGAGAAGGAAATGTCAAACCACGCCAGTATCTTTGCCAAGAAACTCCCAAATTATGAGATTATGAAGAGTAGAACAAGACAAATAACTGAACCACACAAAAGCTTCAAAGAGATAATGAAAAAGAAGTTGTTTTAGGTCTATTTTACAATTTTACATTTTTAACTTTTCGTCCCATCTCTCCACATGCAGCAGAGAATATGATTAGATGGTTCTCAGTACTTGTATCATTATGTCTTTCTTCCAAGATATGACTTTTTAATATATGGTCTTAGAATAGCCTTTTCTGCTCACCGCAAACAAATGGCCCTTGACCCAGTTCATGCATGTACCATTTCTGGAATACATACTGTTCTTTACAATCCTTTGCTTTCATAAAAATATGGTACTAATTTATATTACTTATTTCCTAAGAAGGTGTCTTGGACATGCCATGTTAAAATAAGTGAGGTGAATGTGTTGTGGCTTAGTAATTTTCAGTCACGTTCAATTCTGTGACGCTTTTAAGGTTTTCTTGGCAAAGATACTGGAATGATTTGCCATTTCTTTTTCCAGCTCAATTTACAGATGAAGAAATTGAGGCAAACAGAGTGAAGTGACCCAATTCACATAGTTTGACCAGAGCTGGGAGCGGGCTTCCTATTGCCTACTATTATGTACTATAGTCCATAAGCCACAATTTAACAGTGCAACAAGAACTTTAATTAATCTAATAATATGATGCATTTTAATTTCAAAATTTCCTAAACTTGCACATAATCAATGTCATCTAGAGGTGGATTATGAACAATCTTTCTTCCATTTCACAGAGAGATTTTTCTAATCAGAAAGCATAACTGGGACCAATTAGGTCATTGTTCTCCACTACTGCACAACACTAACAAGCTGACTTCTTAATCAGAATACTGGGAAAGATTTATTGGGTGGAACAGGATGACCACGAGGCTCAGGATTAGAGGTATGGTCTTCACATATAGGATCATTTTTATAACGTTGTCTCAAGTGTATAATTTCCTTGGTTATATTTCTGTTCCTCAAAAACAGATGTAGCACTTGGAAAATCTAGTCTATGTCAGTGAGAGCTGCAGCTTTTGGTTAAAAGATTAGTTCTGCTTGTAGGTGTCACATATGTGATTTCACAGGAAATTATAAAATGTACTACCTGTAGAGCACACACCCACATATAATTATAAATAATCATGATACCATCAGGATCATAAAAAGATTCTTGGTCCAGATAAACACTGGATAATACTAAGTAATAGGCCTCTGGAGAGCATTTGCAAAATATGGGTATGTGTATGGATTGAATTAGAAAGCAATTAAGGTCCAATTCTAAAATTTTCTAATTCTGCTCATCACCCCATAGTGCTGCAAATTACATTAAAATAACAGTTATCGGATTCTTAGGAGAAAAGAATTGTATTTTGAACTCAGGATGAGATCACAAATTAGAAATGACTATTTCTCTAGACCAAGTTAAAGTATTCCGAGATGACAAATCAAATCACAAGTATTTTTAAGCACATATAGAGAGAATAATGAAACAGTCCTTGATCCTCCAGGAACTTCTCCTGAGGGACATAATATGTACTTAAATAAGTCCATGTAAAATATAGACAAAACAGTCAAGATTATAGGGGGGTGGGCCATGACTAGCTTTAGAATGAGAAAAGGCTTCTGGAAGGTGTTTCTTGAGCTGAGTGTTAAAGGATCCAAAAGCGAGGATGGAATGCATTATATTGCCACAGAGTCAATGCACAGGCAAGAAATGGGAGATAGATTTATGCTAGAGATGATCAGCAAGAAGATGTATTTGGCTGAACCAAAGAGTTAGGGAAGGAGAGCAAGCTAAGATGAGGTTTGATGGGTAGAATGGAGGTCTTAAAGACTTTAATGCCCCAAAGAGACATTTTTATTTGCTCTTAGAAATAACTGGTAATCACTGGTGTTTTACTGGAGCGGTATGATCAAGTGCTTTAGGAAAATTACTTTTGGCAGATGAGTGGATATATCTGAAAGTTTCTTGCCTTGAGGGAAGACGACTATTTTCATAGGATGGTCCCCGCTATGGCAATAATCCAGGCAAGAAGTGATGAGGTCTGAGCCAGGGAGGTGGCTGAATTGAACATAGAGAGAAAGGATCAGATGCGAGGAAGTTTTGAAGTCAGAAAATACCAGCTCTGACAATAAGTGGATCATATCTGATTCTTCAGGGGAGTGACAAGTCCAAAGTAACATAGAAGTTGTAAATTTGGATGATTAAATAAGGATAGTGCTTCCTTCTATGGAAATTAGGTGGCAGAGAGGTTTTTAATAAAAAGGCAAGTTATAGTTTGGACATGTTGCCACCAGAGTTTATTGAGTAAGGAGGTGAGATATTCAAATGTGTTTTAGTAAAATCATTTTAGTGTCTGAAAGGAGAATAGGTTGAGAGATTTCAGGCAGGCTGAACCCATCAACATCCTCTGGCAGCAACCAAAGGCATGAAGTGATGAGGGTCTGCATTCATAGAAAAGAGGACTCTGTAGAGTTGAAATGGTTCACTAAGGGGTCAAAATGGGAGAAGAGCAGTGGTTAGTTAGTGTAGTGTAGAGGAGACGGTTTGGAAGAGAACTGGTGGGGTGACGGGATGGAGATCACAGTGTGGATAGAGAATAGAATTTTATAAGGTAAGGCAGAGGGAGAGGTGAAAAGCCAACAGATTATTACAATGGAGGAGAGGATTTCAGAGTCTGTTACATAAAATTCTTATTAGAGTAGGAGGACAACAGTAGAGTGTTTCAGTCCTCAGGGTAAGGCTTTGGCTGTCACCTGAGTCACTAAAGATTCCCTTGTTCTATTTCTTTTCAGTGAGGGAAGGGTGAAGCAGGAAGAGGGAAGAATGGAGAGAGGACACCAGGAAGAGAAGAAATGGTTCGTTCTTTCTGGGGTAGCAGTGAGCATTGGTGACATCTACACCTCAGCTCCTTCTGAAACAAGGCGTCCTTCCCAGGATAACTTCATCCCTTCAAATTGCATCTGGGGGCCACTAACTCCAGCCATGGAAAGAACAGCTCCCTCAGCTCCTCCACAGAAAACAGACTTCTAGCTCACTCAGGTGTGTCTGCAGCTCTGCCTGGTTTCAGTTCTGGGCAATATGATGCCCCCACCCTGGATTTCCTCTGGGGTCCCCCACCCCCTTTCCAGTTTCCTTTGATGAACTGTCTCTTCCCATTAGGGCATAAGCAATTGGAATGCAAGGATTGTTTTTCTTTTTCTTATTTGTTTCCCCAGCATTTAGCACCTGTCTAGCCGCACAAGTCCTTAATCAATGTGTACTGAGTTGAATTAAAGTTGTAGAAATGACCTCTGCATTTCCTTATTTCGAATCCAAGCCTCAGTGAAGATCTGAGAGGCAAATTCTAAACAGATATGTGAAGAGGTATATATAATTAAATACAGAGCTATCTCTTTTCCTGTCTCTCGTTCTTTCCCCTTAATCTTCCTCCTCCCTCTTCTCTCGACTCTCCCCCTTGTCTGTATGTCTGTCTTTCCCTCTTCTTTCCTCTCCCCATTTCACTCCCCTCCCCTTACTTTTCCCTCTCCCTCCTTCCTTTTCCTCTCCCTGACCCTCCTTTCCTTTTTTCTCTCCTTTCCCCTCCTTCTCTCTCTCTCCCCATCTCTCCCTATCTTTCTTTCCCCCTTCTCTCTCCCTTTGCCCCCAAATATACTAATACACATAACTCCTTGTAGTCTTCACTGAGGTTTGGGTTTAAACTAGAGAACTGCACATATAACTACCACCCATTCTTCAACAAATATTTATTAAGCACCACCCCCTTTTCTCTTCCCCCTTTCTCTCTGTCTCCATTTCTTTTTTGTGTCTCTCTTTCCATTCATGTTTGATCAGATGCCTGGAGTGTTGAAGAAAAACAGACATAGAGGAACAGATAGTCCTATAACCCCCACCTCCCATCCAGCTCCTCCACACCTTCAGATCGATGTGCCTGATGTCCATTTCTAATTATGCTCTTCTATCCTGAATCTGACTGATCTAATCCTATTCCTAATAAACATTTGTGTTTGACCCTGTCCTTGTATTTCCTTGGGTTCTTTCTTTCATGGTGCAGCTAGTTAGTGCCCAACCTGAAGTTATCATGATTCATCTTTCTGAATTCAAATCTGGTCTCACTTATTAAATGTGTGATGCTGGGATAGTCACTTACCCCTGTCTGCCTCAGTTTCCTCATCTGTAAAATGAATTGGAAGAGAAAATGGCAAATCACTCCAGTGTCTTTGCAAAAAAACCAAAAAAAAAATCCCAAACACCCAAATAGTGCCAGGAAAATTTGCACTAGACTGAGGAACAATAAACGAGACTTCATAGCTTTATGGAATGGGAGAGCTATAGGAATCACAAAGGCTTTTCTAATGCAGGGCTGGAATTCTAACCCCCAGCCTCTTGTTAGAAAGTTTTCACTCTCCACCTAGAAATATAATCCTTAGCCAATTGTGGTTCATGACTGACACTTCTAAGGGCAAAAATAGTACTTAATTGGGGCCTTTCCATTTTTCTGATCAGACACAAGCCTAAAGAACAAAGTAAAACCCAAATAACCAGTTGAAATTTAACCAGGTCAACCAAAAGATAGATAATCTATGATTAAAATTAAGTGACAAAGGCCCAGTCAAGAGAAAAATTGCTGTGATGTCTTTTAGGAGCTATAGTAGATTAGATCCCACCTAATCTCCTACAACCATTTTATGGTAGAGTAGTATCCTGGGTACTGGAGATGCCATAGGTACAGATTTGCTGATACAAGGACATGGGATCCTTCTTGTCATTTGCTATTTTCTCATTTTGTTGGTAGCAAATCAGAGAGATATAAACCAATGAAAGCATGAAGGGCTATGTCATTCTTCCTATATGCTTAGATCCTGACTATAAATTAGATTTACTTATATTATCCACTCAAGCTTCTGCCTCAAACTAGCTGTGAGATCTTGGTCATGACACTTAGGCTGTGAGTGCTCCATAAGCAATTCTCGGGGCCATAAATCGCTGAAAACATACAATGGTAGAGGAAATTCCACACGTGGATAGAATCACATCTTATCAAAATACAAAATAAGAAATTCAGCAAAGCCTGGGAAAATCTGTATGAACTGATGATAAAATCAGGAGGATAAGGAACACGGTGATTAATGCAACACAAACAAACATAATACTTAACAGCAGCCAAACTCTGATTAATTACTTGACCAGTGTTGGCCTTGGAGAATAGATGATGAAAGCTACTTTCCTTCCCTTGGTAGAAAGTTGGGGGACTAGAGATCCAGAATATTACGTATCCTGCAGCCACTATGTTGGTTAATTTTGCTCAATTGTTTTTTCTAGGTTACATAAGAAAGGAGTTTGGGGATTTTGATTTATAGAATTGGTAGCATCATACCAATATTACACATGAGGAAATGAAACTTTAGCCAGATGAAGTAATCTGCCTGCAGTCACACAGCCAGTAAGTAAATCAAAAAGAACTGACTTGGTCCTAAGTCTCGACCCTACATTCAAAGATCCTACCACAGCCCATCAGAATGGATTTCTGCAGTGGCACCTTGCGCGTTTTGAGAGGGGCATCTAAGAAGTCAAAGGTTTTCAGTGTTTGGCCACATAGGTCAATGAAAAAAATGATTTTTATTATGTAAATATTCCTTTGTGAGATCCAGTTCTCTTCTTATTTAGAAGGGTATAAGGTGACATGAAAAAAGGAGGGTTGGATTTTTTTTCTTCACCATGCATGAAACGCTCGTTAGTGGCTAAATTCCATGAAACACATAAAATCACAATTTGAGCAAATTCTCTTGCCTCCCAACTCCCCTGCTACATCTTAAGGCATGGACAGAGGCAGTTAAACCTTCCATCCCTTACTTGTTGGACCATACAGCCTGAATATGATGCTAGGAACATTGACAGTCTTCTCTATAGCCCTCATACAAGGATATCTTGGCCCAGAAGAGAGAGAGGGGGGAAAAAAAGATTCCCTTTTTCTTGATTTTGCATCTTGAGGCTTTCAAAGTCAAAAATAATAATATTTCCCTATTAAAAATTGTAAATGCATTTAGCATAGAATCTCTTCCCAAATATAGAATTTTGAAAATTTAATTTATATCAAAGGTCTGAGAATATAGGCACAAGTGGTAAAGTTAATGTTGCTTCTTATTAAAAGTAAGTCATGTCATCTGAATTTGTAGCCTTTGCTATTCATACTGATCCCATGGCATTAATTTTTCATTTTTTGGACATTTATTTTTTGCTTTTCAGTTATATGTATAATTATGTACTTTTTGTTTTGATCTTTTAAACTACAAATTCAATAATTATGAACAATCACTAACATTTCAAAATGTGAACAAGACCAATCCAGAGTATGTATGTGTGTATATTTGTTGATAGATAGATGAATAAACCTTATGGAAATATCAACACTCTCCCTTTCTTCCTGATCTCTTCTTAGCCTAAAAGCAGTACCATAGATTAAAGTCCTTAATGTAATCTGAAACAGAAATCTCAATAGTCTTTATTTAATGATTAATTCTGAAGTGATATTCTACAGAGAAAGTTTTTTTTTCCCAATATTCTTATTGAAAACCTAATTTTTAAGGTAAATGCTTGCTTAGCTCAGAAAGGACTCATCCTGCCCATCCTGAAACTGATGAGGGTAAGATTACACTAAGAGGAAAAATGTCTGTAATTAATCAAATTAATAAAAATACTTCAAATTCACCTTTGACAAGGTTAAAAGGAGAAACAATTAAAGGCAGCTTGAATTATTTTATCAAAATGATTCTAACAGTCGGGGCAAAAGTCAAAAGTTGATTTTAATTTGCTTGATGTAACAAAACTCTTATATAAATGTTTTACTGCTCTTTTTATCTTTATTATGGAACTTTGTTTTAGATTTTGAACTTTATAAAATATAAAGAAATGGCTTGGACAGGAAGATTTCCAAAAGTAAGACGGCATCTGCTTCCCTTTAGATTTCTATTTCTAATCAAAGAAGTTTAGAATTTCATAAATTTTGAAATTAGAATTTAATCATTGTTTTCTTACAAATTTGTGCAAAAAAATGAAAAGTATTGAATTTTTATTCTATTTCAGGTAACAAATAGCTCTCTCTTTTTGATCGCTTCCTTAGATTACTTTCCCCACCTCTTTTCAACTTCTAAAAGGCTGTAGAGATGCTCTTCCTTACACTCCTTTAGTATCACTTCAAACGAACCCACTTCTTGATCCCCTCTACCCAATTAGAAATCCTTACTTTTAACTAATTTGCATAGTTTTTAAGCAAAACAAATCAAAATATTGGCCTTATCTGAGAATGCAAGTCTGGTTCCATACCTCTAACTTAGTTCCAAAAAGCTTAAGATGTGTTTTAAACTCAGTCATTTGAAGCCATAGTTAATTGCTGCATTGGACAGAATTCTAGGGTCTTTTAGAGTTGTTTCCTATTGGTATATTGTGGTCAATCCTGTAAATTGTTTTCTTAGCTCTGTTCATTTTGCTTTACATGAGTTCATAAAAGTTTTTTCATATTTCTCAGAATCTGTCATTTTTCTTATTTTTCACGCAACTTTGCATTTTGCAATTCTTTGGCTTCAATTCCACAAAACAAGATGCCTCTATACAGGGTAGCCTCTGGTGTCCCTCCTCCCCCTTTACAGTTTCCTTTTGTGTTACCCTTTTCCTCCTCCCCCTCATTAGATTATAAACACTTTGAGTGTAAGGATTAATTTTTTCTCCACTATGTTTCCCCAAAACTTAGCACAGTATCTGATATACAGTTGTTACTTAATAAATGTTTTTTAATTGAATTCTTATGATACAATAAAATCAATTTGCATTCATTTGTTGTGATTTATTTAGTAATTTCTCAATTGATAGGTAGCAATTTTCTTTTTAGTTCTTTGCCACATTTCCTAGTAAAAAAGATTGCCATAAATATACTTGGACCATATAGATTTATATTCTCCCTCTACATCTGTTTCTTTACCTAATTAGTAGTACACTGAGTCAAGGAGTATGAACATCATAGTGACTTTTGAGGTATGGTTCCAAGCTCTTTCCCATAATCGTTTCACCAATTCACAGCTCCACCAACAATACATTACTCTACCTGTCTTTCTAAGCCCTCTCCCACAATTGACATTTTCCTTTTGTCATTTTTGTCAACCTGATGCACAACTCAAGTTAATTTCATTGCATTTCTCTTATTCTTAGTGATGGAGAACATTCATTCCCTCCTCCCAGTCTCCTTGTTGTTGATAGCTTCCATTCTTCATTTGAGAACTGCCTGTTCACATCCTTTAAGTTCCAGGGGTCCTCAAACTTTTTAAATAGGAGGCCAGTTCACTGTCCCTCAGACTGCTGGAGGGCCGGACTATAGTAAAAACAAAAACTTTGTTTTGCGGGTCTTTAAATAAAGAAACTTCATAGCCCTGGGTGAGGGGGATAAACGTCCTCAGCTGCCGCATCTGGCAGAAGTCATAACTTTGCAACCCCCACATTCAGTTACATGATTGGGATCTACAATTTAAGAAGCCATTGCTCTCCTGGAGAAGTTTGATGTGAAGAATTTTTCTAAGTTGTTTCCTTCTGATTCAATTTATTTATTTAATATATTTATCTGTTTGGATGGAAGTTTTATGTAACCAAAATTGTTAATTTTATCTTGTATGATCATCTCTATACCTAACTTAGTTAAAAAAATAAAATTTTTCCTCCTGACATAATAGGAGGTTTTAATGGAAATGGGAAAATGACTGATATTAAAAAAAAAGTCATCAATATAACTTCAAAAATAAATAAATGCTAATAATTTGATTTGAAAGCTCTGAAGTTTCCAAGCAAATCTGATATCTGGCAGTATTTAGTCCACAACTTTGTTCTAAATGTGTCAAAATTGCCGAAAATGTAAGATTTTTAAAGTTTCAAATGATAATTTCAACATTTTATGGAGATGACTTCCAAATTCTCTCTGTTCCTGATTTTCATTCTCCTCCCTCCAACTATCTACAACATCCTAGTACTTGCAGTCTTCAATTCAATACATCTCCATTACTACAGACTCAGGTCAGACTGAGGCAAAATAGCAAATTCTAAATATAGCAATTCAACTAAGGAGTTCGGGTTGCCAATTTCTACCATTGAACAAAGTTTTAAAACTGTTTACTACACAGAACGTGCGAGAGAATGATAATAACAAGGGATCAATTATAAATAATCCCTTGGCCCTGGGGAGGTTTACCTCAATTGAGCCGACCAAGTCCCTAAATCCCTGAATAAGCTCAAATTTCCATGAACTGAATTGCCTTTCAGTTATAAAGAAAAATAAACTAGCTATTGTTTTGCCAAAATGAGTTCCATTCTTTTTGTTGAAGTTTCTCTTCATTAATTTTTTTTTTTTTTTAGTGAGCTGATTTAAGAATCTAGAGACAGATCAAGTCTTCCAGAGCTCTCTAAGGCCTGATTCACCAAGTGAATCTACTACACATTTGCATTGGCCCCTGACTAACTCTTTCCCTCAAAAGAGGACCTAACAAGTATATAGCTAGGTCTCACATAAATGTTATTACAATTTATAATGATAACTATATACATTAAATGCCAGATCCTTGACAATAGTTTAGGAATGTACTGAAATTCAAAATTTTTTTATTTTTAAAAACAAATGACATTCAGCCATTCTGGAGAGTAATTTGGAACTATGCTCAAAAGGTTATCAACTGTGCAGACCCTTTGATCCAGAAGTGTTACTACTGGGCTTATATCCCAAAGAGATCTTAAAGAAGGAAAAGGGACCTCTATGTGCAAGAATGTTTGTGGCAGCCCTGTTTGTAGTGGCCAGAAACTGGAAACTGAGTGGATGTCCATCAATTGGAGAATGGTTGAATAAATTGTGGTATATGAATATTATGGAATATTATTGTTCTATAAGAAATGACCAGCAGGACGATTTCAGAAAGGCCTGCAGAGACTTACACGAACTGATGCTGAGTGAAATGAGCAGGACCAGGAGATCATTATATACTTAAACAACGACACTATATGATGATCAATTCTGATGGACGTGGCCATCTTCAGCAATGAGATGAACCAAATCAGTTCCAAGAGCTGTAATGAATTGAACCTGCTACACCCAGCGAAAGAACTCTAAATGTTCTTTCCCAATCCCTGTATTTTTGTCCGCCTGCATTTTTTGATTTCCTTCACAGACTGATTGTACACTATTTCAAAATCCGATTCTTTTTGTACAGCAAAATAAGTGTTTGGACATGTATACTTATATTGTACTTAATTTATACTTTAACATATTTAACATGTATTGGTCAACCTGCCATCTGGGGGAGGGGATGGGGGGAAGGAAGGGAAAAATTGGAACAAAAGGTTTGGCAATTGTCAATGCTGTAAAATTACTCATGCATATAACTTGTAAATAAAAAGCTATATTAAAAAAATAAAAACAAAAAACCAAATGACAACATTTTTGTCTAGTGAGCACAGAAATAAGAAACTTGAAATAGAAGGAGTATGCTGGCTTTGATCTAAGAGGATTCAGGTTCAAAGTCTGGGTCTATAATTTATTTGCTTTATGATCATCAGCAAGAAACTGTTCTCTCCACATCCCAGTTACTTCCATTTTTAAAATGAGGATTTCAGACTGGATGACTTCAAAGATTTCTTCCAGTTCTATATCTTATAACAGAATACCTTTTTTCTTTGTTTTTTAATTTATGCTGGAGTGATGGGAAGCATACAGTATTATCTACTGTTTTCTACGGATTTTCTTTGAAGAGTCCTTGAAGATAAGATTTAAGAGGTTAAGAAGGTCATGATTAAGATAGGAAGTTAGGAAAGAAGTCTTTAAATCCAGGACAGTACAAGATATGATCAGAAGTCCTTTTAGTTAGAGATAGCTTAGGCTTTAAAATCAAGATAATTTTATAGCTAGCTAACTATTGCTATGGCTACAGTTCTGTCCTGGAAATTATCAACTCTGACACTGAGACTGAGTTAGATTTCATTACAACTAGAATGAGAAATCTAAGAAAAACTTCACTGTGCACCTATCAATAGGGTATGGCTGCAAACATTATGACACACAAATTCAGAAATATCACATGTAGACTTTAAAGATAAAATAAGACATTTTACATATATCTATATCAATATCTATCTATCTATAATTTCATTCTGGAAATAAATTTATGAAATAGAAGTCATCATCCCTATTTTTATAGATAAAAATTCTCACATTTATAAAAGGATTTAATGTTTATTAACGTATTTCACATTTTAGTGAAGAACTGGAAACAAAACAGATGCTCATTAATTGGGAAATGGATCAACAATATATTATATGCCAAAGGAAATGAGGAAGATGAAGAATAAAGTGGCATGACAAAACACTTGAAATTATGCATAATAAACTAAGAACCAAGAAGGCAATACACAAAAATGACTACCACAATTAAAATCATCCCTATTTTGCAGATGAGCATAGTGAAACTAAAAGAAATTGAGTGATTTGCCCACACTCAACGCTTTCTAACCTAGACTCAAATCTCAGGTCTTTTGACTTTGTGGAAGGGCCCCCTGAACTTATTTTTTTCCTCCCTTCCGTCCTTTTTAAAATATAATTGCTTTTTATTTTTCCAAATATATGCAAAAATTGTTTCAACTTTCACCTCTGCAAAACTTAGTGCCCCCAAATTTTCTTCTTTCCTTTCTACTTCCCCTTCACTTAGACAGCAAGTAATCCAATATAGGTTAAACATGTGAAATGCTTCTAAACAAATTTTCATATTCATCATGCAAAAAAAAAATCAGATCAAAAGAAAAAAAACTAGAAAGAGAAATTAAGCAAACAATAATAACAAAAAAGATGAAAATACTATTCTTTGATCCACATTCAGTCTCCTCTCTGGATGCAGATGGCTCTCTCCATCACAAGTCTATTGGAATTGCCTTGAATCACCTCATTTTTGAAGAGTTATATCCATTACAGTTGATCATCACATAATCTTCTTATTGTGTACAATGTTCTCTTGGTTCTACTCACTTCACTTAGCATCAGTTCATGTAAGTCTTTCCAGGCTTTTCTGAAATCATCCTGCTGGTCGTTTTTTATAGAACAATAATATTCCATCATATTCATATGCCATAACTTATTCAGTCATTGCCAACTGATGGACATCGATTAAATTTCCATGAACTTGTTTTCTTGAGTCACTCTCAAGCGAGTTCTTTCCACTCCAACCCAAATCCAGTCCACCATAGGGAACCCCTCACCTCACCCCACAAAACCCTAACATAATAGTGATCTTTTGCAACTGACAAGTCTAGTGCTGCTTCTACTATACTCTTGTTGACTAACAACTTTGAAGTATTTAATCAGTGTCCTATAGTACACTGATAAAGAGATTTGAAATGTTTAGATTCATTCTGTCTAGACTTAAGTTTATTTTTACACACAATTACACACTAGCCTTCTTTTCATGATAACTACTATATGCTACTGGTATCATGGACTAGACATATTTTACGTGAAATTGGCCAAAGAAATTTTCTAATAAAAAATACATTATACCCAAATTACTCCTTTAAGTGCACAAAACTTGCCATACTATTAATTTTTAATTAAAGCCTGCAGACTAGCTCTATGCTTTTCATCCCTAATCTGCTCAAATCAATCCATGCTTCCCCCCACATGCCAATAGAGTCCCTAAGGGTATTATAGTTTGCTCCTGAACTCCAAGCTCTAGAAGTCAGTGCACTTTATCAGATCTGCCTTACCTCTGCTTCTTCCAAGAGTTCCCCTGAACCTAAGGCCACAGGGTTCTAGTCACCCCAAATTCCCCAGCCCATGATGTCACTCAGAATAGCCCTGTTCCGATATGCCCTGTGTCTATTTCTAGAGGCTCTGCAATGGCATTCCCATCCCAGATTCAGTAGGCGCAGGGTAACATTTTCCTTTCTTTTCACTCCAACCCAATTACACAATTACACAACACGCTTCAATTGTTTCATTTGGTCTCCCCAGTGCCTTTGGTTGTTTAGTACTATTTTTTTATTTTTAGTCCTGCTTGGATACACTGCTCATTTGTATACTCTCTCTTAGTTCCCTTATTCCTGGAGTTACCCATCTACTCTGCTCAACTCAGCTCCTCCAGAATGTGACAGTAGGGAGAACTCCCTTTAATCTCTAGGCTCAGCATTATGTCTACCCCTCCTCCCCAAGCATTATACAATCTATGGCATTCTCCCATTTCAATTAACTATTAGCCCAAACCCAATTCATTACTTTTTTTCCTCCTAAATGTGTTTTCATGAAATTAGTTAATGTTTGCATAAGGCACACAGGAAATATAAATATTTAGTGAAAGGGAAGTGAAATCAAGAAATATAAAAGACTTTCATGAAGTTCTAGGAAGTGTGGTGGATAGGGCATTGGACCTGAAGTCAGGAGTCAAATCTCATGCATTAATTGTATGACTCTGGGCAAGTCACTAAATCTATTTGCCTCAGTGCCTCAACTGGAAAATGGGAGTGAAAATAAATAACACCTTTCTACCAGAGTTTTTGTGAGGATCAAATGAAATATTTGTAAAGTGCTTAACACAGATCCTAGTAAATAGTATTATGAGATTGCTTATTCCCTTTCAACAAAGAACAAAGCACAATGGCAAAAATAGGTTATAGAGCCATCCTTCAAAACGTCATCACCTTTGCTTAGAGCCAAAGGGATTCTATTCTTTTAAATTTCTTATGCTCTCTGACTTCTTGATAGTCTGGCCAACCATCTTACAACCCAGATCAGAAAGGATGCTAAGAAAATTCCGATCTTTTCATCTCCACCTAAAATATTGATCCTAAAATTCCACCAGCCCTAATCAGTAATAGCCCAACTCAGCTCCTTGTTTCAGGGAATTTTTAGTCATGATTCACTGCATTCTTTGTTCTCAAGACATCTTTCTTGACAGCCATCTTGCTGATAACTATGAACTTTCCTTTTCCTTCCCTTGAAATTAGGAATTTGTCAGTCTATCATCCCATGGTCCCACTTATTATTCGGATAAATTTCTGGATCCTCCCAACAGTATTAATCCCTGATCATTATAATATTTTTCTATTAGAATGCAAGGTTTTGGAAGGCAAGAATTGTCCATTTTTGTATTTGAATTCCCAGTGAGAACACATATAGAAGTATCTTTTTCATTCATTTGTCCATTCACTCATTGCCTAGAACGTTAAATGAGTTATTCTGGATGCTGTAAGGACGTACCATTCCACAGTGTCCTTGGGTAAATTTAGGTAATATGTTGAATATTACACAAACATCAAAATTCCTGGACAGGCCTCTAGTTAGGGATTATTCTTACTGAGATACTTTCCCAGTATTTGATGAAAGATTATGTACTGAGATGCTCTTTCCAATTAGCTAATGGCTCATAGTTGGGAGGCACAAGTTTAAACTGAACCTGGAGGTTATTTTTTATCTCTAAAAATGTTGAGTCTATTGTTGTAATAAGGTATAGCTGATTAAAGCTCCAATCCAACTCCAGTTCCTGTCTCTAGGGACTAGCTCAATTTCCTCATTTATAAAATGGAGATAATAATGCTTTCCAGTACAACTCTCACAGGATTGTATCAAATAGGATAATGAATGTACAACTCTTTAAAATAACATATAAATGTTACCTATTATCATTATGTCTATGTCTATACAGAAATTACAAACATATTTCTGCATCACATGTATTTATACACATTCCTTTATAAACACTTATTATATGTTGCAAGCTTTATAAATTATAATTTAAATAGGATAATTATGCCCACTGAAATGAACATTATATAATAATGATGCTTAGGACTAATACATGCAAAAGCTCAAAATTCTTCTCAACATGAAAGGCAGAAATTTTTACCAATACATTCACAACACAGCTAGTGGATAGGATTGTCATCTGAAGAGAAGTAGCAAATTTTCAAATAAAAACATTTTCCCATCAACAAATTAATAAGGGAGAAGAGGAGGGCTACCAAAATCTAATATTTTAAGATCCAAATGATCTTAAAACTTATTTTGAAGACACAGATGTAAAATACTTATACATTGAAGAGTGAACTATAAATTTACAGAGACATTACTAATTATATATATTTACAGGTCATAATAAATACATGTATCAGTTGACTGACTCAAACCCAAGAAACCAAGGCCAAAATCTCT
Organism: Antechinus flavipes; assembly: GCF_016432865.1. Taxonomy (NCBI): domain Eukaryota; kingdom Metazoa; phylum Chordata; class Mammalia; order Dasyuromorphia; family Dasyuridae; genus Antechinus; species Antechinus flavipes. Next base: position 35,581,742 of record NC_067403.1, on the reverse strand, counting down.
TTAATCAAGAAAAAGTTAAACTCACAATGTGAGAAAAATCTTGATATAGGGTCTGTTTTGTTGACAGTTATAAGGATTTTTTTTGTAATTTTTCTATTATTTATAAAAAATATTTTTTCTTTTAAAATTTTATTCATTTTTGTTCTGAACTTAAACATCAAATAAAATGAACATTTGCTCATGCAAAATAGACCAGTTAAAGAAGATAGTTTTGAAACCACGAATCTCTATTATATACAACTTGATTTCCCCTTTACATTTATTATAAATTCAACCCCAAAATTTCAAGGCTAATTTGTTTATATCTTTCTGGTCTTCCTTCTATTCTTGCTTGTGCATTTTTTAAATACTCCAATGATTCTCTTTTCTATTTTTACAATTCTATCACTATTTTCCCAAATCTTCCTACCACACTGGAAAAAAAAATAAAAACAAAGTATTCGTATCAAATATTTGTAGAAAAGCAAACTAAATTCACATGGCCTGTGTCCCAAAATGAACTTCTCTGTCAGGAAATGGATAGCATGTTTCACCATCAGTTCTTTGGAATCAGAATCTTTCAGTGCACTGTTCACAGTTCTCAAGTATTTCAAAATTATTTGTCTTTACATTGTTACTATTTTGTCAATTGCTTTTCAGGTTTCATTCACTTGATTCTCCATCAGTTTATACAAGTCTTCCAGGTTTTTCTAAAAACTATTCTTTTTGTCATTTCTTATAGCACAATAATATTCCATAATTTGTTCAACCATTTTCCAATTGAAGGGCATTCTCTTACTTTCCAAGTTTTTGCCACTACAAAAAGAGCTATTATAAATAGTGTTGTATATATGAGTTCCTTAATCTTTTTGAGTTACAAGTCTAGTAATGATATCATTGGGTCAAAGTGTATACACAATTTATTGGATTTTAAGGCATAGTTCTAAATTGCTTTCCATAAACCTGACCACAGTGCATTTGTGTGCCTGTTTTTTGGAAACTCCCCCCACCAATTGCCATTCTTCAGTTTTTTTCATCTTTACCAAATTTTGCCAAAAGGTATGAGGTAGAGTCCCAGCATTGTTTTAATTTACTTTTATCTACTAATACAGATTGGAGCATTTGTTGATATGATTTCTTATAGCTTGCTTTTTTCCTTAGAGAATTACCAGTTCATATTCTTTGATCATTTATCTATCAGGGAATGGTTCTTGTTCTATATATTTCAATCAGTTTCTTCTCTGTCTTACATATTAGACCTTTATTAGACAAACTTGCTCAGAAATACTTTTCCCACTTAGCTGTCTCCATTCTAACCATAACTACAATAGTTGTGCAAAAATTCATTAATTTTATATAATCATAATTGTCTCCCAAGATTCTTGCTATTCTTTGATTTTTTCTTAACTAGAGTTGTATAGGAAAGTTTTCTTCTTTTCTTCTATATTTGTGATGTAACCTTTTATAGCTAGATGATATAGTTTGTTGGAGCATATTTTGGCATATGGTATGAGATGTTAGCCTATAGCAAATTTTTGCCAGGTTACTTGCCATTCCAAGTACTTAAAAAACAAAATCAAATATAGTGAGTTTTTAAACCAGTTAGTCTTTGAATTTACTCAACACCCTGCTACTTATTCATTTACTTCTGTATGCTAATTAAGTAGTATTGAATTTGTATTGTTTTGATATGATTTAACCAAAAGTAGTTAATATTTCTCCAATTATTTATGTCTGATATTTCTGTGAAATATATAGCTGTAATTATAGCTAAGTGTATTTTGGTAGGTAGTCCCAAATAAATTCTGTGGTTATTCTGAATGAAATTACTCTCTCTCTTCCTCCTAAAAGGTTGATAATATCTTGAAATGCTGATTATTTATATGGGTTTATTTTATATTCTAAAATTTTATTGACATAATTGTCAAATTATTTTAATTAAACCTGAAAGTAAGCCCTAACAAATTCATTTGACTTTTTTCTTACTGCTTATTCTTCAATTTATTTTTTTCATCATATTATTATTGCTAGAGTTCCTTGTATTAGGTCAAACTAATAATGCTAATGATGGATATCCTTGCTTTAATCCTGATCTTATAAGGAAAGCCCTATAGATTTCCTCCATTACATATGATGTTGTCTCTTAAGTTTAGATAGATATTATTTACCACATTAAAAAAAGGTCAATTTATTTCTATGCTTTTTTTTGTGTTTTTAATTGAATTTCTAACTTTATTTTTTCCAAGAGATTTTTTCAGCATCTATTGATATTTTTGTTCATAAAGGAAATTTAAAATGAGATCTCTCTCTCTCTCTCTCTCTCTCTCACACACACACACACACACACACACACACACAATGTATAAAGAAAATATACACACACATATGTGAAAGAAAAATGCTTCTCAAATTTCCAATTCATAAAATTGATGAAAAAGTATATTTTTAAAAGGGTATCTTTTCAATCTGTACAAACAAGACCTGGCCATTTATACATCTGAAGTAAATTTGTTTTTTGTCTTTGCTTTTGGTGTTGAATATTGTTTCTTTAGTAAGCTGAGTAGTGAGTTTTAGAGTCCGCTCAGAGGTTATATTCTTATGATCTAACTAGCACCCAAGAGAGTTTGAGGTATGTCCTTTCCCTTGGCTCTATGGAAGAAGCAAAAACATCCCTTTAAAAACAAAACAGAGAAAGAGCTGACAAATAGAACTATGCATAGAATAATTTTACATATGTTTATACACACACACAAACACACATACACACACGCACCTATTTGTGTCCAATGGTAACCATCTCTAGGACAGAGGGAAGGAAGGTTAAAAAAAAGGGGGGGGGATTTACATAATTTTGTTGTGTATTTGAAAAGATATACATAGTAGATTTGTAGTTTCACGTGCAATCTTTTTTATTGTACTATGTAATGGAAATTCTTATTTTATTTCATAAATTAAAAAAATAATAAAAACACTAGTTAAGCCCCTCAAAATCCTTCATACAAACCCTGAAAACAAAACAAAACAAAAATTAGGTACTTGTATGTCTTTAGTGTTTATAGAGTAGACTCCTTGAACTTGTCCTGGTCAGATTTTTAATAATCTGAAATTGTTAATCTTTCATTCAATTTCTATTCCAAATGCCTCCTCACCACACAGAGAGGGCCACAGACTCTCCAAGGCTATGTTAATTCAGTGCAAGCTCTGGAAGAACCAAAATGGAATGTGTCAGCCAGGTGAGATAGATCAATTTCTGTGTCTACCAACTGAAGTGATGACCAGAATACTAATTTCTAGGCAAAAAAGGTTTTGACCCGCCCCAGTTCATGAAAACCATCTCTTGAAGCCCATTTTTACCATTATTCTAACTGGCTATATATAGGAAGAAATGGAAAAGAGCAATTTTGTTCTGAAAAGCCTCAGCCAAAAATATGACAAAATAAAATAAAAATTTGAGCTAATTTTCTGTTTAGAAATTGGGATTTATAAAAATAATTTCGGAATGATACCCACACAACTCATCCAAATTTATAAATCCTTCTTCTGTCAATGCCATTTCATTTTGTGGTGTAAATAAACAGATTTGTTTTTCTTTGTAAAACTTAATTTTAGATACAGGCAGTGAGGTGCAGTGGAAAGAATGCTGGATTTAGGAATGTATGACTCGGGTTCAAATTCTGATTCTTCCCCTATGAGGACTTTGGGTTTCTTACTTCATCTAGACCACTTCTGGCTTCTCTTTCAAAGAACAATTTATGATCTTAGCTCAAAAAGCGCTACTTAGTTACCAAAGCTTCTTTAAAGAAACTTTAAAAATCATATTTTTAGTAAAGCCTATGTATTTAAGGCAATTCTTAGGTGGAGAGAATACCTACTAAATTCCAGGGTCTTAAGTTGTGGTCCATGACCCCATATGGCATTTTGTAACTGAATGTGTGTGTGGGGGAGTGTTGCAAAATTTTGATTTATTATCAGTAATTTTTTTTATTTGGACCCCTATTTTGTATATCTCTATGCCTGGGGCAAAAAATCGTTGAGCAAAAAGGAGTAGTGAGTAGAAAAAGTTTAAGAAGTTCTGTACTAGACCAAAAAAAAAAAAAAATCAACAAACAAGCATTTATTAAGTACCAATTGTGTACTAGGCAAAAACTAAACAATTCCTCACCTCAAGAAACCTACATTCTGTTTGGAGAGTGGGTGGGACACAAGAAGGAAGAGTACAATATGTCTAATTATGTACAAATGTATACAAAGTTAATATAAGATCATTAGGGGATGGAAGAGAAGATACTACACGTGAGTCTATAAACATTTATAAACTGCCTATACGACCTGCACTATGCTAAGTTGTATCCCTCTGTTATTTTCTAATTATGTAGATTGTCTTTTCAAGGATTTTAGGCTACAAATGTCACAAGAGAAAAAGAAAGAGAGCTAGCAGAAATAAAAGGAACATGGATTAAGGAGATGTGGACATGTTTGTAGACAGGAGAAAATGATCCGGTAAACAAAAAGAGACTTAAAATAAGCAAAAGAATGGGGATGGCAGAGGGACAATTCATTAGAGATGTTGTGGAATGGGATTGTTTGAACTAACAGAGAGGTGAGTTTTGGTAAGGAATAAGGTCACTTCATCACATGAAACAAGAGTAAAGAATGAGAATGGCAGAAAGCACTTGGGTGATAGGGGATCAGGAAGATGGGAGAATAAGGAGGTCATAGAGAATGGCATCTTTTTTTTCCTCCCTTAAAATACAAAGCAAGGCAGGGGGAAGATATGTGGAGGTATGAGATGTAAAAGTCACTGTGGTGAATGGGACAGTGAGCTGATAAGCTCATATAATAGGATTGCCTAGCAATCAGTTGCTATTGTGTAACAAATCTGTAGTAGATCCAGTAAGAATGATTTAGTGATTTTCTCCGCCTTTATTCAGAAGTATGTATGTGGGAGTGAAGATGATAAATGGTGGGAGTGATACAAGGCTAAGGCTTGGCTGGGAATAATTGGTGATATAAGGGATTCAGAGGTGAGGGCAGTGTAGAGTTGAAATAGGGGGAAGAAGGAGAGACTGGTTGTTGAAGTGAGATATACTGGGGGAGAACTGAGAGGTCAAAGGATTATGAGTCACAGTGTGGACAAAGAGTAGGATTTTATGCAGGAAGGCAGAGGGAGAGGTGAAAAACTAATAGATCAGATAAGGGGGATTTCAGAATTCTTTTCTGCAGTGGTGGTACATGTGGAGGTGATGGTAAAATCAAGGGTATAATCACCATTGTGTATAGCTGAAGTGGGATGAGTAATAGCTCATAAAGTGAATTGGTTGAGAAACTGAGAAGGTAAATTATTTGAGGGAGACCTATATATTGACCCCTAGCATGAGAGCAGGAATTGAGGATGAGACAATCATTGTGAACCAGGTATCAAACTCTTTATGAAAGGAAAGGGAGTGACCTGGGAATTTGTAGACAACAGCTACCAGGATTTTGATTGGGTGGGAGACATGAATAACGTGGACTTCAAAAGAAAAGATGTGACTGACCTAGAAAGGTAAGGGAGAACCTGAAGTGGCAATGAGCATCAAGGAATATTCTAACTCCCTCCCCTTGACCAATGAGTCAAAGAGAATGAGAGAAGATAAACGCCAGTACTAGAAAGCGTAGCCAGCAAGGCTGTGTCACTGGGGCTGGCAGCAAACAAGGTTTTAGTAAGAGCTCGTAGACGGAAGGAGAGGGAGAGATTTAAGATAAAGAGAAGAAATGGAGGGACTAGGAAAGGCTTCCTGTAGAAGGTGGGATTTTAATTGGGACCTAAAGGAATGCAGTATATCCAATAAGTGGATATGAGGAGAGAGAAGATCACAGGGATGAAGGGACAAAGAAAATGTCCAAAATGGAGAGATGGATATTCTTGTTCATGAAAGAACAAGGAAACTGAAGAATATGTGGCAGGGAGCAAGATATAAGAAACCTGGAAAGATCGATTGGGGATAAGTTATGAAGGGTTTTGAATGCCATACGATTTTGTATTTGATCTTGGAGGCAGTAGGGAGTCATTGGTGTTTATTGAGTAGGAAGGTGATAGAGATCTATGTTTTAGGAGAATCACACTGGTGGCTGAATGGAGGCTAGACCGGAGTGGGAAACTACTTAAGGCAGGCAGCCCCCCAGTGACTATTGCAATAGTCAAGGTGTGAGGGGGATAAAAGTCTACACCAGAGTGCTAAAAGTGTCAGAAGGCAGAGGAATGGAGGCAGCTTGCAAAGGTGAAATCGACTGGTTTTGGCAACAGTTTGGATGGAAGGGGATGGACACACAAAAGAGCAGAGAATCTGGGATAGAATGAAATTAGAAAAGGCTTCATAAAGAAGATGGTGCTTGAACCAAGTCTTGAAATTACAAAATATTTAATATTGTGAAATCTAATGAAGATATGCCGGATTTATAATTTTTCTTATGGTCACTATGTTTTAGTCCAAATGAGATGACTCTTATGGCTAAAATTGATCACTTCTACCTCAAAAATTTTTATAGGATATTGACTGCATTTCTCACTTGTTTTAATCATTTTATTCTTATACCACACTTAAGTACATGGTCTATCTCCTTGATTGCAGTGACTTTGTCATTTTTCATCCTTGTATCCTCAAAACCTAGCACAATCCCCAATTCATAGTAGGCACTTAATCTATGTTTACTGAATTAAATATTCAACATAAATTCTTATTCATTTAAAACTACAAACTGAACTCCGACTCCATCTCTTTTAAAAAGTAAATAGCCATTACATTGCTTCCACATTAAGAAAAAAAAATGAAGTTTTATTTTGTATTAAAGAAAATAACAGTGAAAACTGAAATAGACAAAAGTGCATTTAAAAAAGGAGAATGACAACCAACAATGCCAGTATCAATACCTGGCATCGACTTACTTGTTAAACATTTATTCTTTGACAAACTGTGGTTAGCAACACTTATCCCTTTGCTCTCAGTCCACCTTTCTTCTGGTAATCCCTCTCTCTATCTACTCTCTCATCACTTTTCCCTCCTACCTCAATTTTAATCCCAGTCTTAGTTTCACATTATAGCACAATATAGCAAATAAAAACCTTGTGGTATCCTTAATTTTCTCCTCCAAACTTTTTGGCATCAATATCCATTCCCCCTTCCCTTCTGTCAGAGAAGAGTACATAGTCTCACAAAAGCTCATCCCTCTACCATGTCCCTAATACACAGCATCAGAGATTTAGATCTCGAAAGGAATTTAAAGATTATTCTACTTAGACTTAGACATTCATTTAACAATTGAATCTCAGAGAAGATAAAGGACTTATGTAAAGATAGAGTCAGAGGACTCCAGAGCCAGTACTCTTCCTTTTGTAGTACATTCCACTCCTTCTGATTTCCAGTTTAACTGCAACAATCATCCTCCTCTCTCATGTATCTTTAATCACTCCCTCTCTACTGGGTCTTTTACATCCAATCATTCAAATCTAGATACACTTACTGGGTGTAGAGCATCATAAGGTAGATATAAAATTTAAATAAAAGATAAACCCTGTCCTTTTGAAGCTTGTTGTGATGGCTACAACCATATTCAATGCATCTCAATCCTAAAATCAAACCTTAGATTTTCCAATGCACTTAATTATTGTTGGGATTTTTTCCCCCAGGTCAAACTTCTAGGACACAACACTATGTATGCGACTACTTTCTCACTAATCATTGTCTCCATAACCATTTCAATTTGCTTTTGATCTCATACTCAATCTAGTCTCCCTCCAAAGTTATCAGTGATATCCTAATTATCATATGGAATAATCTGTTCTCAATATTCATCCTTATTACCCCATGTGAAACTCCTGATATTACAGACCAATCTCTCTTTCTAAATACTCTTTCCTTTCTTCTATACTAATATTCTAATTACTTTATCTTGCTTTTCTTCCTCTAACACTTTCTTCGCTGGCTTTTCATTTTCTGATGCCCTAGGGTGTTATTCCCCAAAGTTCTTCCTCTGAGCCTGTGAAACCCAGACTCTTCCTTAGCAATGTCATTCCCTCCCTCAGGTTTAAAACTACACCACTTTTATACAATATAGATGATTCCCAAATCTCTAATCTTAACTTCTCTTTTGAGATTCTGATACACTACATTTCTAGTTGCTTATAAAACACATCTCCACTTTAATGTTCTATAAAGAACCTGAAACCAAACTTACTTTCCTTCCTTCCCTTCCCTAGTCGAGACTATTTTGTCAATAGTAGCAACCTTTCACCCACATCTTACACTTTTCTTTACTTCTTATATCCATGTATTTCAAATGCTTTCAATTATACCTCCATAATATCTCTAGTATTCGTATCTATTTCCAACCAGCACTACTTTAGTTTATTCTCTTATTTCTAGATATCTGGACTTAAAATAGCCTCCTAACAAGTCTTCCCACTTCATATTTTCTTCTCTTATATAATACACTCCTCTCAGAACTGCCAGATTTATACAATTTATACACTGATCTAGTCATGACATTCTCTTAGTCAAAACCCTTCACAGATTTCCTATTTCTTGCACAACGAAAACCACATATTTCTTTCCCTATTAATGAAGACTCTCCACAATCTGGAAATCTCATGCCTTTGGAGTTTTATGTTATTTTCCTCAAGATATCCTCTGATCTAATCAAACTAGACTCCTCACTATCTTATTGTACATAATGCCCAAACAGTTGCCCAAACTCCTCATGGCCTCCATTTTCCTTTGTTTTCTGAATTCATCATTGTCCTTTAAAACCCAACTCAAATGCCACCTCTTCCTCGAAATCATTACTGATTTCCCTAGTTATTAATCCTATCAGATTTCACATCCCATTTTCTAATGCATGTATTAAGTAGTATTATTATAGTGCATCTAAACTATATTCATTTTACAATTGAGTCTCAGAAAAGCTAAAGAACTCATGTAAAGAAAAAATCAGAGGAGGGATGTGAGCACGGGCCACCTAACTCCAGAGCCAGTACGCTTCCCATTGGAGCACATTCTGCTCCTTCTAATGTCCAGTTCTAGACTATAAAAACAATAAGGGCAGGGATCATTACACACACACACCTACCTCTTAGACTATTAAAGAATAAAGCAGTTATGATTATTTACTTTGCAATCAGGTTCTGCTTATCTTGATCACTTATAAAATCCTTAAACAAAATATTGTCTTTCCAACTTCAAAAATGTTAAATCATTATGGATATGGCTTTTGTTTCTTCCAACTTGAATCATAACTCCTCTCTATTTTAGTGAAAAGTCTTCATGAATTACCATGACCAAAAAACACATTCTAAAGCAAAACCTACCTGGATAAAAGACACTCTCTAAAAAACAAAGTGTTCCTCAACTACTTCATACTCAAAGCTCTTATAGTTTTCTAGAACCTGCTTGGCTAATAAAGAGGTAGATTGTGAAGAAAAATTCTTCTGCATCAGATATGACTGATAAAGTCAGCAATCCAGAATAAAAGAAACTGACATAAATATGTAAAACCAAGACCAATACCATCAAAAGTGGTAAAAGGACATGAAGTAATTTGAAGAGGATGCAGCAACCAACAACCATTTAAAAGATTACTCCAAATCACTAATAATAGGAAAAATAGAAATTAACCCAAAGTTTATTTTGCTTAAAAGTTTGAGTTTTAGCATTCTTTATCATTATCACATTTTAAAATTGCTAATAAAAACAGTATTTGGGTTTTTTTTAGTTTCACTTTTATTTTCATTTTCCTATTAGCAAATTCCAACAGGGGCTGACACTGATAAAATGAAAAAAAGTTTGCTACTATTCTCTCACACCTTTTTAGATTAATCTTTACCTTTTATCTTTGTACTATAGTCATTTTCTCCAAAACAGTCCTCACCACTGAACCCTCCTTTTTAATAAAGAAAAACTATGAAAACAAAATTAACCAATATAGCTGTATTCTACATATCACTAATATTTTCTCTCTCCTCAACCACATTTTTTTTTTAATTGAGAGAATTAAGTTTTGTCATCATTTCTCTGAGACTGAGTTTAGTCATTACACAAGACATTGACTGTCTTTTAGTTTTGATTTCTTTTATATTCTGGCTATCACTGTGTATGCTGTTCTAATTTTGCTTATTCTAATTTATATCACTTAACACCATATTGCTCTTAATCCTTCATACTTGCCATTTCTTATAATGCAGTAATAATCCTTTACACTAATATGATCTCAATTAGTTTAGTCTTGTCCCAGTTGATTTGCCCAACCTTGCAACTAATTCTTTGTTAATGCAAAAAAGTGCTATCATAAACAAATATTTTTGTGTCTATGTACTTTTTCCCTCTGTGTGACTTCTAATTGTGTGCCCAGTATCAGAATCATTCTGTCAAAAATATGAATAGTTTGATAATTTGCTGTCTTTTCTCTGCCCCTCCACAACACTAATTATTTCAACTGGTTATCATTTTTGGTCCTTTTGAGAAGTATGAGATGAAATAATTGTCCCCATAATATCATAGGAGTTAAATAGATTTTAGTTCTATTTAAAGTACAACTTTTTCAGCCAGAATGCTATGCTATGTTTTGCATAGAAAAATAGGAGACAGAGAGATACAGGGAGAAAGAGGGGATGGGAAGACACACACACACACACACACACACACACACACAGAGTGGGACATAGGGAGAGACAGAAAGACAGCAAGAGAGACAGAGAGAGACAGGCAGAGACAAAGAAAGAGAGAGACAGGCAGAGAGAAGAGAGAAAATACAAATTTCATAAATACAAAATCTAATTGGTGCAGAATCTAACATGACATCAGTGGACATCTCTGAAAAGTTGTATATGACTTGCAGTTGTTTGGAGAGAATGATATCTCTTATACCTAGAGCATGTTTTCTTCTTCTTAAGTATGACCAGTATTATTTTCTTCACATCATTTAAGATTCTACCTAAAAAATGTTAAAACTCCATTTGACTATCCACTCCATTAGATTCCTTCAAGGCTTTCCCTCAGTAGTTTTATTTTTAGAGCATAAGATTCATCTTCTGACTTTGGAAAAAAGGTTTCATTTCTACTTTTAAAAGCGTTACTTTGGAGAAGGTCTGATAATTTACTAAATCTTAAAAGTGATTGAGATCTCAGAGGGCATCTTGTCCAAATGATACTATAAAGGAAGATCTTGTACGGCCCAGCTTTTTAACCCGTGAGTCCTGACCCTACATGGGGATCTTGTAACTGAATATAGAGGTTGCAAAATTATGATTTATTATAAGCAAATGTTTAATTGGTACACCTATTTTATATAGCTATATACTGAGAGTTGTGTAAAAATTTCTCAGGTGAAAAGGATTGTGAATGGAAAAAGTTTAAGAAGCTGGGCAGTAAAGCAACTGAAATAGTTCACCATTGTCTGCTAGAAGATCGCCAGCAATGAGCAACATGGTGCTTCCAGTCTACTTTTGGAAAAGTTGGTAATGATTGAGAACTGTATCTCTGTCACATCAGATTATGGCTCCCTAGTTCTGCTCTCCCAGATCAAGTTGAACAGATGTAACTCTTCTTCAAATACCTGAAGACTCCCCACATTCCCAAAGCTAAGATTTCTCTTTGTTAGGTCAAACATTCCTTGCCCCTTCAACCAGCATTTAAATGGCATACTTTCCCATTCCTTACCATTCTCTAGACTAGAGCAGAGGTCCTTAACATTTTTTTTGTGTGTATACAATGGACCACTTTGGCAATCTGAGAAAACCCATGGATCCCTTCTCAAAATGTGTTTAAATGCATAAAATAAAATACAAAAAAATTATAAAGATGACCAGTTGTAGTGAAATACAGTTACCAAAATATTTCTAAAAACAAGTTCATAGACTGAAGGTTAAGGACCCTCGTTCTAAAAAGCTAGAAGAACATTGTATATAGTAACAGGACTACTGTAAAGATGATCAGCTGGGAAAGACTTGGCTACCCTGATCAATACAATGATCCATGACAATTTTGGAGGACTCATGATGAAATATGCTATCCACTTCCAGAAAGAGATAAGCTCAGTATGGAATGAAGGACAGACACACATATAATATGTGACATATTATATATAGCATATGCATTATAATATGCATATATATGTGTTTATATATAAGCAAGCAAAATAAAGTTTATATATATAAACTTAATTTATATTGCAAGCAAAACATATATATATACACACACACACATATATATATATATAAACTTACTTTATTTTGTTTGTTTTCCAATACACACAACATGGATAATTTGGAAAGGGAGTCATTTCTTGTAACGTTAGCTTTCTGGAGGTCCTCTGGACGGGCTTTGGTTTCAGCAGGATAATTACCACGAGAACAATCAGGAATAGAGCTAAAGTCTTTATTTTTGACTAGAGCACACTCAGTCTCACACTCTCCTTCACTGAGACTCTCCTCCACAGTCTGCTTCACAGTCTGTTCACTCTGACTCACTCTTGATCTTAGTGCAGGAGGCAGGAGAGCCTCCAGGAGTATGGTCAAAGATAGAATGTCTCATTTCCAGTCTTTCTCAGCCCTTAAATACCCTATTACAATTACATCATTACAGCATACTGAATATGTGTGAACTAGAGAACCATTACATCACTGTACTAAGTATATATGTGAACTAGAGAACCATCATCTTGTCAATTCCACTGAGTTAACATCTTGTTTCAAGTATACTTCTCCAGAGTTCCAACCCTCTACAATTTCTTGCCTTCTCAATGGGTAGAGAAGGTAGGGGAGAGAAGAAAAGAATTTGGAATTGAAATTAAAAAATAAATTATTCCCCCCTTTAAAATCACTCCAGTTTATTTACGTTCTTCCTAAAACATGGCAGAGAGAACAGAGAACAAATAATCAGATGCATTCTGATAAAAGCATAGAAAAATGGAACTCTCACGGCTGGCTTTATCAAAATTGTATCAGTTTTACACATCATTCTGAATGTCTGCCACACACTACAAGGCAATATATCATGAGGTTTTTCATCTAAACCTGTAATTTCACTAGTGTTGGAAATTCTTATTAAGACAACTCTATATCAATGCAGATCAGCAGCTACTTAGCAACAAGTCTTAGTTATCTGGGAGCAATGAGTGATTAAATAACTTTTTCAGGGTTACTCAGCAATATGAGACAAAGCTGACTTAAATCCAGGTCTTCTGATTCTTAGGTTGAGAACAAAGCAGATTCCTGATCAACTATTATACCACATCCCACAATTAAAAATCTCAAACACCAAAGTGGGGGAAAAAAAGATCCTAAGATGTGTAATAAGTAAAATGTGAAAAAGCTTACAGCAGCCATTTAATTGAGAATTCTAATCTTATGTCAAAATATGAGTATTTTATGTCAAAATATGAGTATTTTCTGCTACCCAACTCAAAAAAGGGGATGTTAAGTGATGCAATGGATAGAATACTAGTCCAAGAGTACAAGAAGACCTGAATTCAAATTCAGCCTCAGACACTTATTAGCTGTGTGACCCTGGCAAATCACTTAAATCCTCAGTTTCTTTTTTCTGTAACAAGAGCTGGAAAAGGAAATGGCAAAGCAGTATGGCATCTCTGTCAAGAGAATCCCAAATAGAGCCACCATGAAGAGTCAAACTCAACTGAAGTAACTGAACAAGCCTATTTAAAAAAAAATGCAGATCAAAAAATTCAGTTGTATTTCTGAAGCATTTCTTTTCTTTCCTCAACATCAATTTAATTGTTATATAATTTGGTTTAAAAAAGGAAATGGTTAAAATCATAGGTATTTTAAGGTCAAAGATCCTAGACAATCATTGTAAGCTAGGTTAGAGAAGAATTTCTATATTTTTAATTATAGTACATAAGATCATAGATTGAGTTATTTTATAGTTGAAGTAGTTGAGACTTAGGCTAGTTAAATATATTGCCCAAGGGCATGCAGGTAGTCCATCATCAGTGTGATTTCCTTTTATGTTTGCACGGAATCTAGAATTCCACAAATATCTTTCTTCAGAAACATTTTGCTACTGATTCACTAGGATAGAATAAGTTTTTCTGACTTTCCCTTCTAGTAATGGCAAAGGGTTTGTCGTCATTTAAATTCTTGTTTATTGTCCCCACTGGGAGAACAGTAGCACACATTTCTAAGGCAGTTTGTTAACAACTTTGCTTCAGTTTATGGTTGTGGAAATATTTGTTTTCTGAGTATAATTAACTGGTCTTCACAAGAATAAAACCAAACAAACCATTGTTTAATTTGCACTATCTCTTAAGATAAGCCATCTTAATGAATTTTTACTAGGAGTTTAAATCTATGCTTTTAGTGTCTACAGGGAGGTCTTAAGTGTGTGTATAGTTTCTGCCCAAATATACTTGTTTAAACTTTCATTTGCTGATCCAATGTGTCCTCATTGTAAATTCAGAAATTTTTGGAGCTACTCTTGTCAGGAGCCTTATAGGTAAATGTATTCCATTTCCTTGTTTGACATGGGAAGCCAAGGCCCAGAGAAACAGTTGCTGAAGTACCTAGCTCCATAGAATTTGTTTCCATGAGGATTCCAAAATTTAATTTGCTTACTAAACATATGAAGTTAGGTTTTTCCCCCAACGACAGCATAGTACAATGGAACTATCGCATCTGTATTAAAATTGTATCAATTTTACAAATCATCTTGAATTTGATTGAATGAAAGATTATGGGTGTAGCATCCCTTTAAAATAACCAGGTAGAGATTACTAAGATTAACTCCTGTCCTTTTCATCACACTCGTGAGATTGTGCAGTTTCACAACCGAATAATTCTGGCTACTTATCTCCAAGGTCCCTGTCAAGATTCTATAGCAATCTGAAAAAGCCCCTACAAGTAACAAATACACAGGTTCCTTTACTTCCCGTAATAATGTTAGCACTCAAGGGAACTTTACAAGTTGACGAGTCACCCCCTGTTATTTGACAAATGGGGAAACCGAGGCACGGGACGATTAAGTCACCTGTCCAAGGTTACCCGACTAGCGCAGGAGGACGCGCGGCTCTCGCACCAGTTCCTGAACGTAAAGGCAAGCTAGAGTTGACTGCTTAGTTTTAAAGAAGTTGTCCTAACCTCCCCGACTGCCGGGATTCAATTCGGTACGAGACGGAAGCTTCTTTGGGAAGGCACCTCCGGGTGTCATTCTGACGTCCCCTCTGGGGTATTGCCAGGAAAGCACGCTAAAACAAAGGGGGAACAGGAAGGTGGGGGTGGGGGAACAGCCAGGAGAGGCTTTGCTCTTACCGGTCCCCGCCTCTGCCACATTACCGCATCACGCTCGGGGTACCCAGGGCGCCGGGCCACGGCCAGGCAAGCGCGCAGGTGGGATTATCCAGCCCTGACAGCCATTTGCAGTCCGCAAGCAATCCACGGGCTCGGTGCGCAGCGCAGCTGCGGCTCCCCAAACTCAGCTGCTCCAGCCTGCTGGGCCAGCTCGGCTCCCGACCTCTCATCCCCTCCCTCCTCCTCAAAGAGCGAGCCCAGGCGCCCCAGCAGCCAATCAGGGGCGAGCTACGCTTGGTCTGACGTCCTTCCAGCCGCTCTGCGCTGGCTCGCTCTTGTGCCCCAGTTGTTTGATTAAGAACTCCACATCTGCTGCTCGCTGATCAGGAGCGTGGAGATGACTTATTAAAAAATAAAGAAGGTCGGCACGGATACTTAGGATTTGAATATTTACTCTTAAGAATTTCGGGGATTTTAAATTTGGGGGATTAACACCTACCGAGCAATTCTGGGAAGGTAGAGAAGTCAGATCTAAAAGTTTACATTTTTAATTTGTTTGAGATACTGTTATTACCAAGTTGTCACGCCATCAAGTCATGCGGATCTGGAATTGGAAAGAACATCAGATGCCACTTTTCTTAAGTCCCCTCAACCAAGAAGGTTGTGATTTATCCAAGAACCCAAACGAGCAAGGGCTCGTTGCTGAAGAGGATAAAGTGCAGGAAATCTGTAGTCAGCAAGACTCATCTTTCTGAATTCAAAGGTGACCTCGGACACTTATTAACTGTGTGATCTTGAGCAAAATCACTTCCCCTGTCCGTCTCGGTCTCCTCATCTTTAAAATGAGCTGGAGAAGGAAATGGCAAACCACTCCGACATCTTTGTCAATAAAACCTCAAAATGAATCGGGAAGAGCTGGACACAACTGAAAATGACTCAACAATTCAGATTTGCTAGGTATGGGAAAGAGCTGTTTGGAACAAACACCATGAGACCAAACCTTGATCACTTTTGCCAGCTGTGAAGCTGCCAACTCTGTAATTAGTTCAAGCCTAAAAATTCTGGCCCAGTTATATAGAAGACAAAACAAAGTCATAAGGGGAAAAATAACAAATTATGTAGAGGTCAGTTGATTCATCCAAAATTTCAGGTCAAATCATCTTCAGCATCTATTATTTTGATATTTCAGTGCATTATGAGTGAAATGGGAGAGACTTGAAATGGTAAAACTGTGGCTTCCATTAATATCCATCCTGCAAATCTCTTTAAGGTTTTGTCAGACCATCTGAGAGAGGAAGAACAAGTTCTAGCATTTGAGGAGGTGCCTTTCCTAAGTGAGAAAACACGTTCTGGGGTGTGGTCTCCCACCATCCCTGATTAAGGAAACCTCTCTCTGCGGGCAAAAGCTAACTTCACTAGTCTAGTCATAGCCCACACCCACATTCAAGCTTTAAGGGTGTGGAAGAAAGGAAGAAGCATTATAGAGCAGAGCCTTCTATCATGATCATTCCAGTCCTTCGCTACAAAAAGAGCACGGTAGTCTCTGATGCCCAATTTCCTAGAAAAGGCCAACTCTGGAAGAATTTTGTGCCCATAGAATCGTCAGCATTGGTGTTGGACCAGGATTGGATGTTATGCCTGACCCGATCTTGATACAGTGTTTGTGACTTGTTTTGAATACAGGAAAATCAAACATTCAAATCATTCTATGTTTATACAACCGGTGTTAACTAAACACTTATCTATTAACTATATGAATGAAAGGCAGCATGGTGTGTGTGTGTGTGTGTGTGTGAGAGTGAGAGAGAGAGAGAGAGAGAGAGAGAGAGAGAGAGAGAGAGAGAGAGAGAGAGAGAGAGAGAGAGAGAGAGAGAGAGAGAGAGAGAGAGAGAGAGAAGAGAGAGAGAGAGAGAGAGAAGAGAGAGAGAGAGAGACAGACACTGACTGACTCTTTTTTGGAATTAAAACACCTGACTTGAAATCCTGTCTCTGACACATGTTCAAAGCTCATCACCTGTTTCTGACACACATGTGTCAAGCTGTGTGACAAAGCTCATCACTTTGTATACAAAGCAACACTTAAAGTCTATGTTGCAAAGCAGTTGCCTTAGTATACATAGTATAGTACTGTAGATGACACTGGTGATAGTATAATACAGGTAAGTAACTGGTGACACAATGGGAAGGTAGTCAGGCTAGAGTCAAGAAAATCTAAGTTTAAAAATGGTCACAGGCACTTAGTAGGTATATGATTCTGGACTTGATCAGTTTGTCTCAGTTTCTTAATCTATAAAATGGGGATAGTAACATCTATATCCCAGAGTCATTATGATGATCAAATAAGATAATCATTATAATGTTCTTAATTCAGTGCCTGGCACAGAGTAGGTGCTATATCAATGTTAGCTATTATTATTATTATTCACTTTTTGTTGTTCACTTATTTCAGGCGTGTCTGATTTTTCATGACCCCATTTGGGGTTTTCTCAGCAAATATATATATTAGAGTGGTTTGCCATTTCCTTCTCCACCTCATTTTGTCGAATAACTGAAAGCAAATGGGGTTAAGTGACTAGGGTCTCACAGCTAGTAAGTATCTAAGGCCATATTTGTTTCTAGGAAGCTGCATCTTCTTGACTTCAGGCCCAGTACTCTAACTACTATGCCACCTAGCTGCCCTTATTCCTCATTAAGATTTCCCTATACCTTTGGAAATACAACTCAGGATCCAAAAAACTCTAAAGCTGTATAATATATCTGCCACTTACCAAAACAGCTTTCCTTTACATTTAAAGCAGTTTGGGGTTTGTTTTGTCCTCCTGTCACCTTTTATTATCTCCAGGGCTTTTTCCTATGTTTAAAAAACAAGTCACCTGAAGGATTTGTTTTAAGACACATTCCTGAAGTATGTCCTGGAATTCTAAGCTTAAAGCACATCAGGCTTCTTCTTATTCACAAACCCAGCTAGCGTTCTATCTATCTCCCTGCTGTATCATGAAAAGTCTTTTTCTCATAATGCTCAGGAGAAAAAATCCATTCTTTCTTTCTTAAAGTTATCTTAGCTCTCTTCATTTAAACCCCATATATAATAGTTATATTAGCTTCTTTCCATTTTGTTCTTCACACGATTGTGTGGAAACACGATTACATTCAATAAGATTTAATTCAATACAAACTTAACATTTATCATTTATCTACATAAACTTCTAATAGAATTTGTATTTTATAAATGAGGAAAGAGACACAAGGAGCATGGGCTTCTGATGCCAAACACATTTCTTTTCATTGTGCCCCATTACCTATCATTAAGGTGTTATTTCCTTTGGCAAGTTTACATGTCAAAAAATGGGAGGGAACCTATTGATTTACAGGTTTCTTTCTTTTGTGTTGATCTCTCATCTAAAAAAGCAATTACAAGACTTATCTCTAGATAAGGAAATGGTCAAAAGGTGTTTATTGAATTGAATTCATTAGAAAACAGAGGCCCTCCATTCTGAATTTTTGCCTCTCCCTACTTCATGCCTCAAAACCATAGTAAAAAAAGCCAAGACATTGGGACAGTGGAAAGAATACTAAATTGGGAATCACAGGACCTAGCGTTTGATCTTATTAACTGTGTAATCTCATGCTGGCCATTTTTACAATGCCTCTGGGCTTCATGTTTCTCATCTAGACAAGATTATCTCTCTAGTTCCTTAAACAGTTCCCTCTTCTGCTTCCAAAAACAAAAACAAAACAATTCAAATTCTTCAACTGATCTTATCATCTCTTCAAATTCTTGTCTTATTTTTATTCTTCTCTTTCTTTACCAGATTTCTTTAAAAAAATTTTTTTAAAATACTTTTCTTCTTCTTTTTTCTTCTTTTAACCACCAACTCATTTCTCAAAACTCTTATAATTTGGTATTTAAATCCATTCTCCATCTGGTTCCAATCTGCCTCTTCAAACTTATTCCATACTACTCTTCTTATGGCAGCCTACATTTCAGCCAAACTCTTGCTTTTTATGCCTCGATGTTTTAAAGGAGAATAGGATTAAAAGATAAAAAATTTAGATCACAGAACTGGAAAGACTCTCAGAGGCATCAAACCCAATCTTCTGATTTTACAGGTGTCTAAAACAGAATTTAATATCTTTTCCTTTCCTCCTTTCCTCCTAACTTCACAATTTCTTTCAAGAGCATCAGCATTCTTTTCTTTAGCCATGTTCCAATCCTGGAAGTCATCCTCGATTTGACTTTCAGTCATTCTTCATATCCAATCAATTGTCAAATCTTGTCAATTCTACTTTAACTTCTTGGATTCATTCTCTTCTCTCTAGTTACATCACAACATCCCTAGTCCAAACCCTCAACTCAATATACCAGGACAACCAAAATAGCCTTCTAAAGGTGATGGAAAAGCCACTGAAACTTCAGTAGAAAAGAAATAGCCTGGGTAGGCTTTCACTTTAGGAATATCAGGAATATCTAGTGATTTTCTAAATACTAGATGATTCACTTTTTAATGTCTGTGTGTATATGCATATATACATACATATATGCAATAATTCATATAATTTATAAATAATATGTAGACGTATATACATATATGTATTTATATTATATATTATATTATTATATATGTATACATATAGTTCTTGGCCTTATGTAAATTCATATTGTGCAAACTTGACTTTACATAATAATCTCTGAAAGAAATCCACATTCTGACTCCCCCCATACTTTACTGTACAGAACTGTGTTCTCTCTCCACTTCTTGTTCCCCACCTCCTACCAAAAAACCCTAAAAAAATCCCAACTAAAATAAAAAACCTTCCAAGTAAAAGCAGAAAAGTGGAGAGATTGTCATCCCTTCTTTTCCTCTCCCCCACAGTGGGGGGGGGGGGAGGGCTGGCTTGAGACCTCTTGGTGTTGAGAGAGTAGCCCTGGGCCCTGTTCTGCTCAGCAGCCTGCATATCTAACTTCCAGGTGTCTATCTTGTCTGTCCCTAACCCTGCATGTCACCCATCCTCTCCTGTCTATGTCCTTGTCAACTGACCCCTCTTTGACTTCCTCCTCACTTTTTCTCAGTTACAGCCAGGTCCCCACTTGGTTGGCTGGCCCTTCTCCTATTCCTGCGTTTTTTGTTCCTGGGCCCCCATATCCTTGAACCCTGTATCTGCCTTCTCCTTCTACTGTTCTTCCTGATTCTCTCCTTTTTTCCTTCCCTGTCTCACTTTCTGGCAAATTCGCTTTATGTAAAAATCGCTTTATGTAAAGGTCTGCAGAATGGTACATTTACATAAAGTGAGAACTGTCTGGATGTAAAACTGACGGGGGTACTGTCAAAATTAAAATGAAGAACAGTGCCTAGAACACTGAGAGTTTAAGGGACTTGTCCATAGTCACATAGCTAACATGGGGCAGGGACTAGTCTCTAGAATTAAAGGAAATAATTTCTCTATTTATCAGTTAAACTTCTTTTATTCTGGCTCTAACTTGCTCTGTCTAGCTTATTATATATATATAACTCTCCTTCACAAACTCTATATTCCAGAAAAAACTGGTTTACAGGCTGTTCCCCTTATATGATGATGTTTCATTTCCTTTCTCTGTGCCTTTGAAAAGGCTATCTCTTCACATGGAACAAATCCCTTCTTTACTGCCTTATCTCTGCCTTTTAAATTCTCAGCACGTTTCATCTCTTATGTGGGAATATTCCTGTTCTCTTCAACCTACCTGGTGCTTTTACACCTCTCTCCCCTCCCCCCATATACATATACTTATATAGAGTCTACTATATAACCTGTTCCTTTTAATAGAATATATGCATCTTGAAGGCAAAAACTTTTTCATTTAAAAAAAAATTATTTCCAACTCCTAAAACAGTGCCAAACATGTTGTGGCCATTTATTCATTTGTTGATTCATTCATCATCATTTGTTGATGTCCTGATTGATTAATCAATTAAACCTAAACTTGTTTCTTGAAAATTCCAACAGATACTACTAGGTCTCTCTGCTGAGTAAGTCAAGCAGGGGAAATTTAGTCTCCTTCAAACACTTTAAGACAGCTGTCATTCTTCCTAATCTTACCCCATCCAGAGTTATTACCTAATCTTTAGGCTAAATATGCCCACTTCCTTCAAATGATCTTTATATGACCTGATCTCAAGTTCTTTATTATATTCATTGAGAACCCTGATACCTTCTAGCTTATCTGGAAACTGAGAATTAAATATGCAGTAAAACTCCAAGCAAAGTCAGACCAGAATAGAGCATGGTAAAACTGTCACTGTCTTAGTCCTTCATGGAGCGTGCTTAATCTCTTAATGGATTCTTAAACTGCATTGCTTTTTTTGGTTGCTATATCACACTGCTGACTCATTCAGAGCTTCCTGTTTAATTTACTGAAATCCAGATCTGCCAACTTATACTTGTGATGCTGATTTATAAACCATTACATTTATAATAATTCCTTTTAAGTTTTGTTTTATGTATATGTTTCAATGTTCTAGTCTATCAAGATTTTTTGGATTCTAATTCACTTAATACATAAGCTTTTCCTCCCACTTTTGTGTTATCTGCAGATCTGACAAGCATGCATCCTCTGCCTTCATCTAAGTCATTGATAAAAAATGATAAACAGCACTGGAGGCTGGAGACCCAGGAGAACAGGATCCTGTGATGTTCCAAGTCTCTCCTTCTCATACCTTCCAAGCCGACATTGAACCATTAATGACAGGTCTTTTAATTTGGCTAGTCAATCACTTTGGAATCTACAGAACCCTACAATGATGTGACCCATAGATCTTAGGCAGAAGGATAAAATGAGATCTTTTGTCAAGTCAGTAAGTCTTTATTAAATTCCCGGTACTATTCTAAGTATTGGGGATATAAAGAAAGGGGGAAAAGCAACATGTCTTCCTTCCCTTTTCCCCACAAATGTGGAAGACAGCATGCAAAGAACTATGGATATTCATGACCTGTACATGCAAATTGGAGATAATATCAAAGAGAAGGCACTAGCATGAGAGAGAAATAGCTGAAATCTTCTGACAGAAGATGAGTCTTTAGCTGAGAACCAAGAGCTAGAGATGAGGAAGGAGAGAATTGGGGGCCTGGGAGACAGCCAGTGAAGTCTTGTTAGAGGAACAGGAAGGAGGTCAGTGTCTTATCACAGGGTTAAAGGAAGCTATAAGACTAAACTAAAAGGCAACGGGAAGCTTCATAAGTTCTATCCATCATTTTCACTCTCTTAGGAAACATTTTTCTTCTAAATAGTTTGGTTGATTGTCCTTTGCTCTTGAAGAGAACCAAAATGACATCATTATGTTAAAATCCAGTTAGAATATGTCCAACTGTGACTGATCAGACTAATTCAAGCTCAGAGTTCTCTGCCACAGATCAGACACAAAGAGTCCATAGGAACATTTTGGGGAGGGTTTCTCTAACTTTGCACATCTCAGTTTAGTTTAGTTTATTGTTTGTGTGTCAAACAGAAGGGCAGCTTAGTAGGAGTAAGGAAAGCCAAACAGAGGATTTTATGTTAGATCTAGAGGCAACAAGAAGCCACTGAAGAGGTGTATGTGTGAGTGTGTGTGTGTGTGTGTGTGTGTGTGTGTGTGTGTGTAACATGGGCATACCTGTATGTGTCCCCACCTCCATTTGCCCAAAGAGATATTAGTTTTCCTTAAAGGCAACAAAACTGTCCACAGAAAATGATTGGCTCCTGCCTCCTTGCATCCTTTTTGTGTGTCCTGCACATCAGTTATTTTATATGATTAATAAACTCTATAGAATTAAATCTAAGTACTACCTGGTTATATTTCTATTCCTTGAGATCCAGAATTTAATTCGGTGTAAAGATATGCATGAACAACCATGAAAATAAACAGCTGCTAGTCCCTCTTTCCTTAGCTTCCCCCCCAATTATTTTAAATTAATTTAAAAACATTCTTTCATTTATCATCTTTAACAGACTACTGCAAAAGTTCTTCCAGAACATCACAGGTAAGGTTTCCAAAGCACAAATAAAAGCACTGCATACAGAGGAAAGACTACAAAGAAGGAAATGGTAATGTGGCACAGTCAGAGCTCCTGAGTTCAATGGAGAGTTTTAGCTTCACAAAATTAGGAGATACTTCTATCTCTTGGCACCTGATCAGAGTATTATTATTCAGCTTTTTGATGCTTATTTGTTCAATTATTGTAAAAACTGTCACAGTTGGTGCTATTCTGTCTCTTTTATAGATAGTAGCCCCTCATATATTTGCATGGTATAGATATCTTAGGCACATGATTAATGTAAAGAGGATTTTTGATCATCAGGCTTTTTAGTATAGTAAGTACCCTGATCTTTCTCTTCCAGAGCAAGGCTGGCCACACAAGCTTCTCAGATTTGGGGGTGATTCTTTGAGGAATTGTAGTATCCTTTTTCTACTGCTATTGGCATAAATGCCTAAACTGCTGTACTCCTCCCATTTAGCTGCTAGTGACTAATACCTATTCTAGACTGGACCTGCCTCAGATGGTTTATGTTCAACATTAGAACAAAATGAAATACTTATAATTCATTCAACAGTTAACAGAAAGAGATTTGCTTAGCCATAGCAGAGGAGGAATACCCCACAAAGATTTGCATGGAAAACACTTCCAGTTGATTCAGTTGGGGAAAATTCCCTTGCTTTAGCTGAATATTATTTTCCATTAGCCAAATATTAGAGAACCTCTCAAGCTCTTTGGTTGCTTTGTATTCAAGCAATTGATTGAGTCATCTCCAATCTCCTTTGGCTAAATAAGAAATTAAGGCTGGGGAAAGAACTAACACTTGCATTCATGGGCCAGTCATCTCCTTTGTCTCTTTTCTTTCTAGAAAGCCACCAGGCAGGAAGGAGTTAAATCAAAAGAAAGGGGTTCTGCTTGTTTAGGGTCTTCTGAATGCTCTTGTGGGGATTTCTTCAGCCAAACATTCAGCACAGGATCCTCACTGCTGAATACCATAGACAAAAGGTATATAGAACCTTGAATAGGGATAGGGGCTGGATCTGCTATTAAATGAAATAAAATCAGAAAAGTGTGACCCATTAAGGAATTAACAAAACTAAAGCAATAGGAATCCTGGCACTAATCTTCCCAATTACAGACCTTTCCCCTCATAAAACCAAGAGTATAAGGCTCATCTTTTGCCTTCATCCTCTAACAGCAGCCAAAGTCCAGGGGTTATCAGGAGGAAAGGCTGAATTCTAATAGGAGGATTTGTAAAACAAGAGGTCTTTGGAGATTCTAACCATGTCATTAATACTAAAAATCAATTCTTAATTTTCCTTTTTAAAAATAAAAGAGTGTAAGCAGCTGGATGATGCTGTGGATAGACCACAGAATCAGGCCGATTAAATGACATTTCTGTCGTCGCAAAGTAAATCTGAGCTCTGCATGATTCTAGGCTAGACATTGAATATTGGTCTGTCTCACTTTCCTCAAATATCAAAGGAAGATAATGCAAGTACCAACATCACACAATTGTTAGGAGGATAATAATAATTTATATGTATTAAGTATTAGGTAATCCACTTAGAACTTCACATAAATGAGATATTTATAAAATGTTTAACATGGTACTTAGCACATAGTAGGTGCATAAAAATGCTTATTTTCTTCTCTCTCCCTCTTTTAAATAGGACTTAAAAAACAGATTTAGAGATACCAGGGAGTTCTTTGTGATAAATAATCAGTGAAATAGCATTTAGTAGATTTTTTAAATCTGTACTCTTATAATAAAGTCCTATTTAACCGAAGGAAGTAAATGGGAATAGACATTTATTTTAAGTACCTTCTGTTTGCCAATTATTGTAGCAAAAGATAGTCCTTACTTTCTTTTTTTTCTAAACATTTCATTTTATTTTGTTATTTTTAATGTTTTCATATGTCACTTCATCATTTGTTGTCATTCCCATTTCAAACCCTTATAATAAATTAAAACAGTTTAGCAAAATTGACTGGATAGTCCTTACTTTCAAGGAGCTCACAGCATAATGAGAGAGATTATATGTAAACCATGTATGAACAAGAGATATATAGGATAAACTAGACAATCAACAGAGGGAAAATACCAGCTTTAAGGGAAGCACTGGAAAGCTGGTATGCTGTACAATAATACAAAACCATGTTTGTGACAGTCTAGTGATCAAATTTTAGTTGACATATATTTTTTCCTGACATCTCTAGGGTTTAAAAGACAACTGAAATGTGCATTTTGGTCTAAAACATGTGCTTTATTAAACTTCATTTAACTATAAAAACTATGGGTAGTGATATTACTGCCACCTGCTGGGTAGAACGTCAAACTTCTTCAGTGAATAAATTGGCTATTTCCTTTGCCCAGTGTGTGACTGGTCTGAAGATGCAAACAGAAATGTTACACTTGAAAATAGTGCTTTTACTGGATCTCAGGAGCTAGGATTATGATTTTGGAATGAAAAATCCAGAGCTTTAGCTGAGTAGATGGATAGGAACCATTTTCAGTTTCTATGGAGAAGAAAACCAATAATTAAAAATGAAATAATTTCATAATAACATAGAAATTCCAGCTGGAATAGACTTTAGATATTATCAATTCGATCTTTTTATTTTCTATATATTAAAATGGAGGACCAGAGAGGTTGTGACTTGTTCAAAAATCACAAAAGGAGTAAGTACCAAAGCTAGAATTTGATCCTGGATCCTCTTGCTCTTAAATCCAATGTTTTCCCCCTATACCATACAACATCAGATAAGGAATATGTCAAATAGGGTATAAAACATGAAGATGTGTGACTGCCAAAGGTGTTGGTTGTCATTGTCATAAAGGATGTCCTTGCCTAATTTCTAAAAGTCAAAGGGAGTTCCTCTTCAACAAAATTCACAGAACTGGAAGAGTAATTTTAGACCTTATCTGATCTAACACCTTTTCTGTCACCCTGCAAATCAACACCAATTTGGCTTATGTGGAAATTCTGACCTAGAAAAATAAAATGGATTTTCTGTAGTCCCAAAGCAAGTTAAAGAGCCATGACTAGAACGCATGTCTTTCCCATCCCATTTCAATGTTCTTTCCATTTTGTGAAAAATTAATGTACTATGTTGCCATGAAGGGGCAGCCTTAAGGAATGTAGAATATCAGGCAAATTTTCTTCTGAGCAGGTATCAAAAGAAGAAGGGTAAGTAGGAGGAGGGGAGGGCTCGGCTGTTCTCACAGTCTAATATGTGAAGCACAATTTCTTCGCTATTCTGTATCTACGTGTCTATGTCCATTTGCCAATTGAATGGATATAATAAATGTACAAAAAATTGGCCCAGAATTATACAAGAATAGGAGAGAAGCTTGAATTGCCTTTGAGAAATTGTTAAACATCTTTTATGATTCCAAACTCCTCCCTGAAATAGAGGTCCGTCTTTTAATTTCTATATTCTTGAGTTGTGATTGCAACACAGAACATTACAGTCTCTAAAGAATTAAAAATGAGGACAGTAGAGGGATACATTGAGGGTGTGAGCAAGCTGCAATATGTGTGAAATGATAGACTATGAAGAATCAGGGTAAAGAATGTCATCAAGGAAATTTATTATTCAAAAAATATAGACTAATTAGATAGTGAAAGTGATTGAAAAGCAATGGATAGTTTATTCTGAAGATATCAAGTGAATGTGAGACAGGTTGCCTCCCTCATGGAGGACATGGAAAAGAATCAGACAGCATAGATAGGTGTGCATGGGAGTGATTTGTGTAGTTGGATGGAATATCCACAACAGTAAAATCCCATAGCTATTTAAAAATGAAAGAAAAAAGTAGTTGCTTAGTAAATGTTTGAATTGATTGATTGAATTGATGAATTGAGTTGATTTCAATAACCAGACCCTAACATTAACATTGTCTTCATTTTTACATCTGTCATAAAATCTTGAGTAATTTTAATCAACATTTAAGAGGAATACCTTTGCATAATAAATGTGCAGGAGAGTCTGTGAGGAGAAACTTTTAAGATGCATTTTGTTCTATTCAATCCAATTTTTTTTTTGGGGGGTGGATAAAAACAAAAGATAGAGTAGAATCTTTTTTCTTTATAATTTTCAATCATTTGAGATATTGAAGAGCTGCCCCAAAAATGTGTTTGAGAAAATCCATCTGTTTAAATAGTGGAGGAAACCACTGGTCTGGAGTTTAAATTTCTGCTTCAGACACTTACTGATTGTATGATTCTGAGTAGATAACTTAAATTGTCTGCCTCTGTTTCCCCATCTATAAAATGGGAAAATAATACAACCTACCTTACAAGATTGTTATGTGGTTCAACGTGATTAAATGTGTAAGACATATAAAGCGCTTTGTCTTAAGCATTATATAAATGTTACTCATTATTATATGCTTTGTTCATCAAGGATACCATTTATGCCTACACAGATCACTTTGATAAAAAGCTTTATGAAGTGAGAAAGTGAATATATGGATCACTAGTTCTGTCTTCTTGGTTATCTTTTTTTTTTTTTTTTTTTTTTAAGTAAAAGCACTTAGGGTTGTTTTCATTCTTCCCACATATTCCTACTTCTTTATCTTAACAATTGAGCTGTAAGTGCTTTTCAAATTGGGTTAGCTCCTGTCTGAACTTTTTCCTGCATATATTTGGTCATGTCTAATAGATGCTTCTAATTTCACATTCTTAGATGCAATTATCTTTTACAGTGCCTTAGGTATTGAGTTGGTAGAAGCCAAGCATGATGATTTAATCATTATTGTTGGTAAAAATAGATCACTATAAAAACACTGTCAAATTTATTCCATTCTAGTTCAATTTGTTGACTTACATTTTAATTTATAATTCTATCAGAATGATCTATCTGGCTTAGTTGACCTTATGGTATGGGATCTGCAGGATCATCTTTTATTAAACTGATTTTGTTCATTTTATTGTTAATTCTGGGGAAATATTGCTTTTACCCATTGTCTTCTATTATGCTTTACAAATGAACTTATATGTGACCTTTGGATGAAATTCCTCACCATCTGGTAAAGAGATCAAATTTTGGTCAGATGAAACATTTTAAAAATCTCTTTAACCCTCTTAATTGTAGTGACATTTGAATAAGTTAACTTTTTTTGTGTTTAAAGGCTGATAGAATCAATATTATTTTCTATGTTTGTTTTGGAGGGAATTTACAGCTTAATCAGGTTAAGTTTAAGTTATGTAATAGAGTGAAATGCCTTCTTTTCTTCTTAATCCTTTTTTTTTTCAGTTTTTATATTTATTACAGCTTTGTTCTAACCAGTCAATGATTTGACCACAGACAATTTTTAAAATGGAATGACATGTATATACACATACATACACATATACTTATTTTCTATCTATTATGACATACTCAGATTCATTTATTATGTGTCATGATTATACTCTGCCCCTCCCTGAAAAAGCCAAACTGCTACATTTCCCCCCTCAGGGTTCCAGGATACTGGAGGTTGAGCCAATAATGGCTTAAACCTTAACTCACTGTGTTTTTCTCATTGTTAAGGTCCATTAACCAGAGCCTATTTCTATTTAACATGTTAACATCAGTTTTTACAAAGAAATATCTACTTTGAAGATATAGCAATAAAAAAATTACAAACATTTTCTGCAATAGCTTAGAGGCAAACATTCCCCAATACTTCCTCTGTCTTGAAAGAGTAGGTTGATAACTTAGCTCAATTCTTACATAGCATTCATTGTACCAGGCTCATGTCTAGATGTATCATAACTACCCAGTGAGTCCTCCTTTTAGCTTTTCTTGGCCTAGGTCCAGAAGGCTCCTCCCAAAAGTTATTCTTTGCTCCTCATAACATCAATGCTGTGCTAGCTGCAAATCCAGATCCTTGCTTCAAACTTACAAAGTGGGAGGTTTCACTCCTTTTCCTAAAAAGACTTCTATTAATATTATTCAATAAAGATGGATTTTGATCTATCAACATCACTTTCCTTTTAATAATAAAAAAATAATTCAGTGAAATTTTTATTCTTTTCACCTTTTGATCAATTGTCTGACTGTGAAGATGCAGTCTGCTATAGAAAATAATTTACAAAAGCCTTCCAGTTATCTCTCCTATTTTCATCAAGAATATCTCCCACATAGCTATAAATATTTCACATAAAATTCTTATGATGGTGAGAGAGTAGATAGTTGTTGATGTCCTTTAAATATTTTTGAGTGATAAGATTGTTCATGATTTATTTCAATTATTTGGTAATTTCTCTTTAAAAAAAAAAAAGCTTGTGAAATGATTCCTGTGTCTTCAAAAATGTTTCACGTCCAGTAGATTGCCTCTATATGTAATTATTACTCACATCTTAGACTTTAAATGAATGGAATACTAATTGAATTATAAAAATCCTTAAATATTAATTAGCTTAATTGTATATGTGTTCAAAATATGAAATATGCCCTTGAAATTCTTTGATCATAGAAGGGGATGGAAATGACTGGGTTAAGTTCCTGGAAAGAAAGTTGAAAGAAAGGAAAAAAAAAGAGACAAAGGTATCTTTATTGCTGTTTTGCTCAAAGCTAGCTCTGTGTCCAGGGAAAGAGGGCATTCTCTGACCCCATCCTGAGGCAAAGAAGGAATCTAACTACAGAAGAAGAAAAGAAATGGAAAAGAGGAGCAGAAGGGAGTTGAGTTTGCCACTGGACCACTTATATAAGGGCATATGCTCATGGTAATAAAAAAAAATGGTGACAGTAGATCCTCATTTTTCCATTCCCAACATTGTCTAGGAATGAGTCTCCAGCAGTCTCTAATATGGGGACCAGACCAGCCCTTGTTTCATCTTCAGAGCAAAAAAGACAGTGCTGGGTTTCAAACCTTAGTCATCTTCAATGAGTAAATACTAAGTTAAGAAGAAAACATTGAAATTAGAAGTAGTGGGCAAACAAACAATGACTCATTGACTAACAAATGAGAAGATAGGGAGTCACCCAGAATTCTAGCAAGCTGTAACTTAAACCACTTAACAAACATTAGCTTAATACAAAGGTTATATAAGTTTTTCATGTTGCTCAAGTTATTGCACTTAAATATTGATATAAGATAAATCAAGACCTAGGAATCTATGGAACTTCATCAAAGGCAACATAGAAGATACTTTTGATTGAGTCTCACATTTGTAGTTAGTCAGGAACTATAATCACTTTGCAATAATTATGATCTAAATTCTGAAATGGAGAAAAGTAAGTTCAATGTTGGAATCCAAGATATTGTGATCCTATGAGCCCTGACCATGGAATTTGTCTAGAAAAAGAGGGAATGTCCTCTTTCTTATCTGGGCCCAGGGCTAGCTTTGGGCAAAACAGCAATACAGGCATCTTTGTATCTCTCTTTATTGGCTCCCTCCCTCTCTCCCTTTCTCCTTTCCTCCCTCCCTCCTTCTCTTCCTTCTTTCCCTCCCTCTCTCCTTTCCTCCCTCCCTTCCTCCCTTCCTCTCTCCCTTTCTCCCTCCTTTCTTCCCTCCCTCTCTTCTTCCCTCCTTCCTTCCCTCCCTCCTTCCCTCTCTCCCTCCTTCCCTCTCTTCTTCCTTCCCTCCCTCCCTCCCTCCTTTCCTCCCTTTCTTCTCTCCCTCCCTCCCTCCCTCCCTGCCTCCCTCCCTTCCTTCCTTCCTTCCTTCCTTCCTTCCTTCCTTCCTTCCCGTCCTCTCTCCCTTTCTCCCTTCTTTCTTCTCTTCGTCCCTCCCTCCCTCCCTCTCTTTCTTTCCAATTGGCCCTTTGTTTCAAGTCAATCATTTTTCCCTTTCCTACACATCTGCCCAGGAACTTAGCTCTGGAATCTCACAGATCAAATTTCTGATAAATTTTCTAAAATCTCTATCAGGTATTGCTCTGGGAGGCAAGAAGACTAAGTTCAAATTTGGTGTCAGACAAATGATACTTTCTAGCTGTTTGTCTCTGGCAAGTCACTTAGTTGCTTCAAAAAAAAATTGCTATTAATTCTCATCAAACTGACTACTGACTTTGTACTTTCAATCTACCCTCACACAACAGTAAAAATACATCCTATTTGGATGTATTGGATAGCACAGAGATTGCTTTTGCATTTCACTGACATTATATTCTTAAGAAAACCTTGGATAGATCTAGCATTTCAACAATTAAATTATTTTTAATTTTTAAAATCATACCAGTACCCTAAGCATTGCTGTCAGTACCCTGGCTAGCACTGCGATAAAGCAGAGTACAGCAGGCTTTGGAATTAGAAGGACAGAGTTCCACCCTTTGAAGACATGTCTGGGGTAACATTACTTCAGGGGGTGACTCTAGCACTACTTCCAGGCTCTCCATTTTGGGATGGACTCATGCTAGCCATCCTTCATTCTCCTCCAAGTGTTATGTTCTTAACAGATAGTGACGTCATGACTTAGCAGCCTTCTCAGTTATTTTCCCTCATTAGAATGTAAGCTTTTTGAGGCCAGGGAATGTTTTTTTCCCCCTTTTATGGGTATTTCCAAATGCTTATCACAATGTCTGTTATATAATAAGCATTTAATAAATTCTTCTTGCCTGTCCACTTGCCTGTTACTATGGCTTATCTATTTAATGAGATTGTTGTGATGACCACATATTTTAAAAACAGCTGGAGTCAGGAATTCAGGTTAAGGGAAAATCTTCAATCTTTATTCTTTGTGGAGGTGAAGGGGGATTGAAGGTGAAGGAGGATCGCGATAACAATGCGAGCAGCTACGACAAGAAGACAGCCAGCAGTCTATCTCCCCACCTCTCTTCCTGCCCCTCTGCCTCCACCCACCAAAATTGTCATTTCCTCTACAACACATCAGGACTTGCACAAAGAGTGGGTGGGGGCCATTCTTTCTCCAAGCATATATATTAATAGAGTATGGTCCAATTACTATTTAGCCTCACGTGCTTGGGACCTCAGTGCATCAACTCAAGCTTCAGCCCATTACAGATTGTACTACTTTTGTGCCTTTTGACAGTCTTGACCGATCACAGAAAGAAATGCCCTGGTGAGTTTTTGGGTGGGTCCATAGTCCTCCAAAGAGGGACTATGTTGCCTGGTATATTGCTTCTTTAATGTTGTGACTAGTAGGGAAGCACAAGGATTGTGTCTTCTCCATCTAGACTGGATTTTTTAACTAGGTAAAAGAGGCCATTATTTGCCTCCATTCATACCTACTCAATCATTGATTTTATTTCAGTCAAATGGAGACAGGTTAAAAACCTTAGCTTTAAAAGGCTAAGGTATCTCACTGCATACAGGGCCATCTCCTGCCGTCCTGATCTAAATCTTGCTAAAGGATCCATATGGCTCTGAAGGAAAAAGTGAGGCTGGTGATTTTTCACAGCTTACATACTTAAATTCAACTCACTTTCATATCATGACATTATCTTTTTAATGTCATGGTCCTCTCTGTGAATGAAGAACAAACACCAACAGCAGGAAAGCATTATGAGGAAAGTTTGTCCATGTGGTCCTTCCCCTGTCATCTGATCTCTTGTGGCAATGCAATATTTGCTGCTGTCCCAAAGTGACAAGGTGCCAATGCCTAAATTTGTGATTAAAAAAAGGCATTTTAGAGGTTGTTTAAGCAACTGGCATTTATTATGAGACTGGCTTATTATTATGAGAATATGTTTGAGAAACCAAATGCAACAGACATTAGGCTTCCCTTCCTTTTCATCTTTCTGGGGTGGAGTAAGGTTTATAGAGGTGGTTTCATAGGCTCACAGAACAAAATCAGGAATTGAATTTACCACCAGGGAAATATCTCAGCTTTTTCATATCCCAGTGGCAAACAGGGCCAAAGCCATAAATTTTTAATAGTTCTGACTTTAACTTAGTGTAGTATTATGACTTATATTAATGTATCAGTGAGAGAAGACAGAAATTTTATGGCCACTAGGAACTAGTTTTTGTAATGGAACTTTGTGACAGGTAAGGAATAGGTAGCTTTTGCGATAGGAGAATTAGAAGAATGTTCCCTGTAATACACAGTTCCTTTGATGGAAGAGAAAATTTTCTGCTGGGGAGTATCAATAGTCTAGGCATTGGTCATTAAGGGGTTCCACACTGCAAGTGAAATGCAGCTTCAGTCATGCTGGGACTGTTATAACAGAAGAGAGATCCTGGGAAGAAGCCTGGTGTGACAAATAAAACGAAAATAAAAAGATCCTACTGGGTTGACATACAGGAGGTCCAAAGTCCAGATAATTTGGAAGATGATCAAGGAGGCTTTCATAGGAGTAGTGTTTTGGAGATATTAACATAGAAAGCACAATCTCTGCTTTTTGGAGATTAGATCAATGTGATTTCTCTGCACTGAGTCCATAAATTGAGGCCTTAACCTCACTAGAGTTTCCTTTGTTACAGTTACAGCCTTGAACCAAGGTAGAAACCAACTGTTTCTAAACCACTATCAAAGCATTCTAGATAGGCTAAAATCACCATCCACTAAAATTCCCCTTCCAAATGAGTTAGGTTAGATTTTTCTCTTAAAGATAACAAAGTTGATTCTGGGACTTGATTGGTATAGACAGCTAAGATTTAAACTCTTAATCCTTGACTCAGTTTCCTAGTGGCCTCTGATCAGATTGACATTGCTTCCTAATTGACTAAGGACAAAAAAGATCCACTTGGGGAAAGAAGGCCCTTCGAACTTGCCTGATTCTCTGAGACTGCCCCTGTCTCTGAATTCTGCCTTGATGACCAGATAGATTTTCATAAGAAGATAGAGGGGTTCAAATCTACTCAAGTAAAGTACCTGAATATCCTTATGGAATGTCCTTTCTCTGTTAAGGCTAAATAAATCTTTTATTGTTGAGTATTGGCTGATCAGAAGTGTCATTTTATTCGATTGCTGAACCTGAACAGGATCCTGGCCAAAATCAGGACCATCCTTAACATCAGAGAGTCTTGTTTCTGACAGTAAAGGGCAGTGCCTGGCATGCAGGATTTTCAATTTGAATTTATCTCTTAGGCAAGAAATCAGCAAGAAAAGAAGGAACAGGACTAGGATGTCTATAATACAGGAAATATAAGTAGAGCAAAAGTTTTATTGGAAGATCAGTAGCAAAATACTGCCCTTCAAGGGAATGACAAAAGCCATGGAAAGAAAGGGAGTGTTTGAACATGTTTGCAGGTTCTCAGTAAGACCATCACCACTACCACCAAGAATATGGTCAATTAAGAATTGATGGTTGTGGAAATACAAGCACACCCAGTGCATCCCCTTCCCAGAGAACACCAAGAAACAGAGAAAAAACATACTGTCCTTGCCAATGAACCATTTTGATCCAAGTACTTTGAAGGAGACAAATCACAGTCATTTTTAGGGAGACACCAATAGCATTGTTTCTTCAGCACCTTGGCGAGCATTTGCCAGTAGTAGTCATTGTGGTTGGGTCAAGCCTTGATCTCTCCAGGTCTTTATTAGTGGATCAAGGCTTCAGGTGCCCAGTGAACAGTCTATTTGGAGATAATGAGAATAATTCTTGAGGATTTTAATCAAGGAAAAAAGTTCCAGATTGACTGGCTTCCTTTCTCTACAAAGTTAAAGGAAGCTAAACATACAAATGGCAAATAGAATCCCTAAATGCTTCAGGCCCTCAATCAATTTGTTCTTTGTCAAGCCAGGATGGATGAAGTAGTTCAGTCAAATATCCACAGGTTTTCCTTTACTCTCTCAAGCTCTGCTTAGCGAAAACATTTCGGAAGCAGTTAAAATTATATTATCTTTATCTAGCAAACTATTGTTCATAAAAAGTAAATAACCAGCAAGCAAATTATTTAAATAGCAAAGCTATCTTTAGTAATTAATCTTGCTACTCTTTACTTTAGGCAATAAAAAAAAGGGAGAAAAGAAAGTAGGGTAGAATCACTATTATCCTATTTCACTTTCACCAAAAAACAAAACAAAAATAAACATAAAAACAAAAATAAAAAACAGAAATTTAGTGCCTTTTTGCTGGGTTCTCTTAATATTTTGACCTGCAAGCCCAGAAAAGGAAAAGGCTCCAAGTCTAAGCTAAGGCTTCATCTTCCTTCTGCTGTTAATAATGATATTCTAGTCCTCTCTCTCTGTCTCTGTCTCTTTCTCTCCCCTTCCACATACCCTCTCCCATACTTCATATTTTTCAAACTTCTTGTACAATCCTGATCTATTGTATTCTGAAGAAATAGAACTCCCAAGGGTTTGGAGTGTTTTAGGCCTCCTCAGAAGTAATTAGGCCAACTCCAAAATAAGGATTTATTATGGGGACTGCTCTGAAGTGCTCACTGAGATCATCAAAGAAATTCCAGTTATCCTTCACAATAGAATGAATGAAAAATTCCAAGTCTTCCTTTCTGAATACCAAGAGATATTTTATCTTGTGCATTTTCCAGGTCGTCCCCCATAAATAAATTTATTTATCTATTATTTTTCCAGACAAAATTAAATTATAATTTTTCAGGCAAGTGAAATTTCTTTTATAGTTGCTGGCCAGATGGGATTTCTACTTCTTTTATCTTCTTTTATCTGTCTCAAAACTTTTAAGAATGCCCAACCAGAGGTAGCCAAAGCTATTATTAGCATTACCCTTAAGAGAAATTCCTGAAGTCCTGAGTATGTTCTTTTAAAACTGTTAGCAATAATACTTGGATATATTTGTGTTTTGGCCTGCAATATCCTGAAGGAGAAGGTGGCACCTTAGTTTCTAAGTGAACAAACTCCTAACTTTGGACCCAATTCCTAATTTAATAAAGAGGCATAGAATTCCCATCTCCCTCTTCTCTCCCCTCCCCCGCTTCAATGAGCAAGCATATCAAGTCAAGCTGCTTATAGATGAATGGCTTTATGCCATCCTTTTGGCAACTTGGTGGGATTACCAGAGATATTGAAGGAGCCTGAAGGGCTTTTACTTGACCAGTAATTTAGTTTTGGATGGTTGACCTTTACACTTTGACTCAGTTTGGATGACCCATAAAGTGAAAAGAAGCCCTAGGGTGAACTTCTGCTGAGACAGAAGAAAAAACTTCCTAGAGGTAGAACATATCTTTGTATCCTTTCAGGAAAGCATTTTGAAGTATTAAGGAGTCAGTCAACAAGCATTTATAAGGACCTACTATGCACAAAAATACTTGGGATGGAAAATTAAAGCAAAAATTATTCCCTAGGAGCTAACAGTCTAATGGGGGAGACAACATAAAACCAAGTATGTAGAAAGAAGATATATACAGGATAAATTGGGGATAATCTCAGAGGGAAGACAGTAAGATTGAGGACTAGGAAAAGTTTCTTAAAGAAAATAGATCTTTAAATGAGACTTGAAGGAAGATGGGAAGAGGTAGGAAAGGAAAAAATGATTTAAGGGGAAGGATTTGGGGAAAATATGGAACTGAATTTTGGTTGTCTATAAGGTAGTTGGAGATGCAAGACTCCTGGAAGTCACTAGAGAGATTAGGGCTAGGTAAATGGCTCTGAGAACTATCTGCAAAGAGATAATAATTTGAATCCATGAGAGCTGCTAAAATCACCATGCACAGCACAGAGGGAAAAGAAAAAGGGCCTAGTAGAGAAATTTGGGGAACAATTATAGTTAGCAAGCATGACCTGGTTGAAGATGGAAGAGTAACCATATAGGTAGGAAAATATTAGAAGGCAGCACTGGTCATGAAAATCTAGAAAGAGGAGAATATCAAAGAGAAAAAGGTAATAGAAAGTATCAAAGACTGCAGAGAGGTTAAGAGGGATGAGGATTGAGAAAAGACCATTAGATTTGTCAACTCAATCATTACTATTTCTGGAGAGGGCAGGTTCAGTAAATGATGAAGCTTGAAGCCAGACTCTAGAGAATCAAGAAAGAAATGAGAGAAAAGGATGTGGAGGTACTTGTTACAGACCGCCTTCTCAAGAATATTAGCCATGAGAAACTGGAAACTTAGTGGATGCACATTAGTT
Source organism: Antechinus flavipes (assembly GCF_016432865.1). Lineage (NCBI taxonomy): Eukaryota > Metazoa > Chordata > Mammalia > Dasyuromorphia > Dasyuridae > Antechinus > Antechinus flavipes. Next base: position 35,544,557 of record NC_067403.1, on the reverse strand, counting down.
GGGGAATGGCTGAATAATGAATGTAATGAAATATTATTGTTTTATAAAAAGCAATCAGCAGGATGATTTCAGAAAGGCCTGGAGAGACTTATATGAACTGATGCTGAGTGAAGTGAATAGAACTAAGAGAATATTGTACAAAGGAACAAGAAAATTATGTGATGATCAACTGTAACAGACTTGGCTCTTTTCAACAGTGAGGTGATTCAGACCAATTCCAAATACTTGTGATGGAGAGAGCCATCCCCCACAGGGACTGAATATGGATCACAACATAGCAGTTTCGCTCCCCTTTGTTATTGTTGTTTGCTTGCTTGTTTTTTATTTCTTTCATTTCCTGCCTCTTTTTGATCTGTTTTGATCTGTTATGTGTGTGTGTAGCATCGTGAATGTAGAGGTATGTTTAGAGCAATTGTACATGTTTAGCCTATATCAGATTTATTGCTCTCTAGGAGAGAGGGGAGGTGTGGAGTGTAGGAAGAAAAATGTGGAACATGGGATTTTGTAGGGGTAAATGTTGAAGACCATTTTTGCATGTGTTTTGAAAAATAAAAAGTATTATAAAAAAAGAATATTAGTCATGAAAGGGAACAGAGATATATGAAGATAGGAAGTAAGGATAAATGGTATTTCATTCTTTATCTGCAAAGATCATGCTTTTAGGAACATCAAGCATTTATCGACTTCTAAGTGTTAATTTCTTATGTAAAGAAAGAGATAAGGTGAGTAGTAGGTAAGCTTTAATGGGTAAAGAGCTATTTTTCATCTTTGTCTCTATATACCTAACACTGTAGGTACCTGTTGGATTAAATTGAAGGATATCTTTGTAAATACATTTACAAAGTTATATTTATGAATCCTATATTCATATTAATAACCTATAACCAAGACCCACAGCTCTGATATCACAGGAATAAGCTTTTATTTCAGAGATTTATCTTAAATCTCCTTATTGTTTCATTCTTTCATTTGTGATTTCTTTTGGGAACATTAAAATTTGGTTTGTATCTAAATCTCCAAGGAAACAGAAACTAATCGATTTTTTTTTGGTGGCAAAGGATTTAAAATGGAAGTGATGATCATAATTGGAGAATAATTGAACAAGTTGTGGTATTTGATGGAATACTATTGTGCAGTTTTGTGTAGATGGGAATACTATTATATAACAATAAACAGAATAGTTTCAGAAAAACCTTGAAAGACTTACTTGATAAGATGCAAAATAAAGTGAGCAGAACTAGGAGAACAGTATACATAGTAATAACAATATATTGCAATGATGTGAATGATTTATCTGTTTTCAGCAATAAAATGATTCCAAGGCAATTCTTTAAGACTTATGCTGAAAAGTGCTGTCCATCTCCAGAGGAAGAACTCATGGAGTCTGGAGACAGATTGAAAATAATTTTTCTTTCCTTATATATTTTTTGTTTTGTTTTGTTTTTTGCCTGTTTTTCCATCACAATCATATTAATCTTTCAATATTTTTATTGTGATCTATGTAAAAGCTTATAAGTTATTTTAGAAAAAATTTTCTAATTTTCTAATAATTGTTCATCTCATATATGAAGTATAATAGTTTTTATAAAAAGCTAGATTTCTGTAGTACTTCAACATTTATAAAGTTCTTTATATTTGTCTCATTTGATCCTTACACCAAGTCCTTTGGGTAGCTGCTGTTATTATTTCCAATTTACAGACACAGACACTAAGAATAAGAAGTTTTTTGTTATATAACTTGTTCAGGATTAAAGAGAGTAAGTGTTGGAGGTGAGATGCTCTCTACTTATTGTGACACCTTGCATATAAGTATGTTATCTCTATAAATAAACAGCTTTATCTTTATATTTTCATGAAATTTAAAGTGATGATAAATTGTAATTTGGCAATTAAGTTTGTAAAATTGAAATTTTGGATATTTATGGAGGCAGGTTCTTAGAAAATTGACACCAATATTTCCTCTTTAATATCTATGAGTGAATGAAATCAGTTTGATTCTTTTTACAGAAATGTAAGCATTATCTTTTTAAATAAATGTTTTATTAGTATCTATTGTTTATAGTAGTCATTTGCCAAGAGGATCTTCCTCAATGAACCTATCTCTCGAAAAAAAGAAAAAACAGATTCAAAAAATCAAATGATAAAGCAACCACAAGGAATATCCTAGCAGCATAATTTTCTGTTTAACTTTCCCTGTTGGAATCCTTACTAACTGCTAAGTAATTAGAGTTGATCTAATCTTACAAGAAGATGTTTTGGGCAGAACCTGAAACAAGGTACTAAGTAGAACTACCCATAATCCCTCTCTCTGGAAGGAGCATAAATAGGCCAATGGGCCAGTCGGAGAGTTCTGGAGAGAGTGAAGACGCTACAAGTCGAGATTTTGCCGGAATGACATGAAGAGTAGAGCTGGCTGGAGGTAGAAGAAAGCTGAGGCAGAGGCTGAAGGACCAGACCTTTGGATTTGGTGACATTTGGAGGGAGCTCTTGGAACCAAGCAGAGAGATAGGCCTCTAAGCTAACCGGGCTATATTGGAAATAATAAAAGATCTGAACTTTTATCACCTGGCTGTTTTTTGAGAAGAAAAAGCTCACCACATTTTGGCGCCCTGAACGTGGGACAAACAGACCCCTCAGTGGATTTCAGTGGAAAAGCTCCGATCCTGATTCAAGTGGAAAAGCCCCGATCCTGATTCAAGTGGAAAAGCCTCTGATCCTGATCCAGTGGAAAAGACTTCAACCCAGAAATTAGGGTGAGTGCAACAAAGAAATTTTGTTAGAAGAGTTAAAGTAGAATTTCATCTAAGATGGGACAGATATTTAGAAAACAGCCTGTTTCTGTTCAAGGAAAATGTTTAGAGAGCATTGTCAAAGTTATGGAAAGCCAAGGTTTAATTATAAGTTTACAGCAAATCACTGAACTTTTACAAATTGTAAAGGACATATGCCCTTGTTTCTCTCTTGATAAGGAATTAGATCTAAATGAATGGAAATTGGTTGGAGAGGATCTTTGTCAATTCTATGATAAAAATGGGCCTAACTCAATAATTAATACATATAATGTAATACAATTGGCTATAAGAAGTTATTTAAGTGATATAATGATGAAAAGGAAAGTACAGGAGGAAGTGCCAACTTTACTAGGTGAAAAGGAGGACAAATCAGATGAGAATGGAGTTAATTACAATTCTGAGTATGATACTTCACAGAAGGAGGAATTAGGTGATTCCACATCTCATGACCCTCCCCCCGCAATTAACCCTTCATGGGTAGAACAAGGGGGAGGGAGAGAGACAGAAACACAGTCAGCTTCTCCTGTAAAGCAGAATTTGACAAGATTAGAAAAAGCATTAATTAAAGCAAAAAATGAAGGAGAAGATATATCTGATTTTATGAATGCATATCCTGTGATTGAAGAGCTCAACTCCTCAGGTCAAAAAGAGAGAAAATACACTCCTTTTAATTTGGGACGCAATAGGCAAAAAGGAGCTGTTGTACAAATCACTTTTGACCAACTAGCTGGTGAAGGTCAGTATGCAGAGAGTTCAGAACAGATTTATTATCCCATAACAGTCTATGAGCAAATTTCTAAGGCTGCAATAAAAGCTTGGAATTCTCTCCCTGGACAGAAAGATGGAAATAATGTTTTCACAAAAATAGAGCAAGGTCCCAATGAACCTTTTGCAGATTTTGTGGGACGTTTACAAACAGCTGTAATAAGAACCATTGGAGACAATGCAGCAACAGAAATAATGACTAGACATTTGGCTAAGGAAAATGCCAATGAGATTTGCAAGAGAATTATATGGGGGCTAGACAAAAATGCTCCTTTAAAAGAAATCATTAGACGCTGTGCCACAGTGGGCACAAATGCTTATTATGCCCAGACTATGATGAACATGGAAAGACAAGGTCCTTCTTGGCAGAGGAATTCTAGAGAAACTCGTCGATGTTTTCACTGCGGAAAAATTGGACATTTGAGAGCTCATTGTAGATATGGAGATAGAGTGAGAAGACAGGGTGAGAGAAAACCCAAAACCCCATGTCCAAAATGTAACCGAGGCTTTCATTGGCCTCTAAATGTATATTGACCCAGAAGAATGAGAGGCAAGGCCCAGCTCCAAAGTATCAATCAAAGGACAGGTGGGGCATGATAGCAGCTGAGGTTACACCCAGAGAGACTTTAGAAATTCAGAACTCTGATGTCATCAACCAACAGAAAAGCAATCAGGATTACAGTTGGGGAGAATACAGGCCTTTTAAGACAACAAGACAATATCCAATGCAAACAACTCCAATGTAATTACCAGATGATGAGAAGAAATCCCAAATTTGGTAAATAGAAGGGAATTAGGTTAATTGCTTGGGGAAGAGGATCTGCTTATATTTCCACAGGTGGAAAAGGAATCAGATGGCTAACAATGAGACTGTCAAAAGAACTTTAAAATCTTCAGCTTTCAGTTCCTGAAAAATCAGCAAGAATCACTGGATTCCCTGAGATGAAAAATTGTTGATGAGACTTTTGCAGTACTTCAGAGCTTACAGGAATTATTAGATTCCTGGCGCATGAACTAATGAACAATGGATTCCTTATGGACTATTTCTAGGACTTATGGACATTTGTAAATTTTCAGGTCGATTTATGTTGTTACATTACTACTAGCCTGTGTTATATTACTATGTGCTTATGTATTTTAAGCAATTGCAAGAATCATTGGATTTCTTGAGATGAAAGATTGTTGATGAGACTTTTGCAGTAGTTAAATTTTCATGTTGATTCATGTTATTTGTTACATTACCACTAGCCTGTGTTATATTGCTGTGTGCTTTTGTAAATTATGTATAATGCCTCCAATATTGATGGATTTATGTATACCATGTATATCTGTTACAATGTTCTGGCCCATATTGATGGATTTCTGTGTACCCCCTCAGAAACCCCCTATGTTTTAAAACAAAAGAAAGGGGGAGATGTTGGAATCCTTACTAACTGCTAAGTAATTAGAGTTGATCTAATCTTACAAGAAGATGTTTTGGGCAGAACCTGAAACAAGGTACTAAGTAGAACTACCCATAATCCCTCTCTCTGGAAGGAGCATAAATAGGCCAATGGGCCAGTCGGAGAGTTCTGGAGAGAGTGAAGACGCTACAAGTCGAGATTTTGCCGGAATGACATGAAGAGTAGAGCTGGCTGGAGGTAGAAGAAAGCTGAGGCAGAGGCTGAAGGACCAGACCTTTGGATTTGGTGACATTTGGAGGGAGCTCTTGGAACCAAGCAGAGAGATAGGCCTCTAAGCTAACCGGGCTATATTGGAAATAATAAAAGATCTGAACTTTTATCACCTGGCTGTTTTTTGAGAAGAAAAAGCTCACCACATTTCCCCTCCCTGCCATAACACTTGTGATATATATTTTTACTTGGGGGCTTCATTAATTTCTACTATCCTGATGTCTGAAACTCCTGGACATTAATAAAGGTCCTTGGAAGTGGTTCAGTGACAAGCTATAGACAGTGATAGAAACTCTAAAATTGCTATACTGAAGTAAAATGCTAGATGAACTGAGATTTTGGGGCCTTTGGTCTGGTGAAGTAATGTATAGTTTATTCTACTGGTTAGAAGTATTGCTATTATATCTTCTTTTTGTAATAAATTCTCTGCCAGTTATAAAAATAATAGCTCACATTTATATAGCCTATATGCCCTTGTAATTGTCAGTAATAACTAACTTATATAGCTTTTATGTCTTATAAAAATGCTCTTAAAAGCAACTTTGTGAGGTTAAATCGTGCAAATATTATTGAATCAAAAGGTTTTCTGATTCCACAGCCAGTGTGCTTTTCACAATATGACACTGATTCCTAAACCCCATTTCAAAAAATGATAGCCTAAAGACTTCCTGGTTACTCATAATGAATACTTTTCAGTCTGGAGACTTTTTTTTTGAAATCATGTTCAAATAATATGAAAGGCTCATAGAATGACAGCTAAAGAACCTCCATATAATCCAACCCTTCCATTTTTACATAAGAGGAAACTGAGTGCCAGGGGGTAAAGTGACTTAGCCTGGGTTATATTGGTAACAAGTAACAAGGTAACAGCTAACAAAGCCCAGTTTTGAACAGGAGACTTGTTACTCTATATGTAACAGTGTTGCTTTATTTTTATCCCTGGTGCATAGCAAAGTGATTGGCACATAAGTAATTAATAAATTATCTTTCTGTCTCATTCAGTGCTTAGTAATTAGTGCTCTTCCCCCTCTTACTGATAAGGGCTTAATAACTTTATTATCCATCATAGTCAGTGCTTAATAATTCCAACTCTGTCTCCAGTAGCTACATATGGATGTGAGAGGTGTATTACAAGGAAAGTTGAGCATCAACAAATTGACATTATTGAATGGGGATGCTGGAGAAGACATGAGAGTCCCCTGGGGAGCAAGGAGTTAAATCAACTAATACGGAAATTAATTCAAGTTATTTGCTGAAAGGTCAAATACTGAAGCTTAAATACCTTGTTCATCGTTTTCATGACACTACCCATCATATCCTGTTGTTCAATTCTCCTTCTGCCTTTGATTTCTTCCAACATCAGTCTTTTACAAGTCTCCTCTTTTCATTATGGGGCCAAAGTATTGAAGCATTTTCCCCCTCACTCTTTTTTTTTTTTTTCCTGTCTTCTCTCTCTCTCCTTTGTTTTTTTCTCACTCTTTTCTTTTTTGTCATTCTCTCTTTTCTCTCTCTTCTTTTTCCTTTTTGTTTTCTCTCTCTCTTTTTCCTTTTTGTTTTCTCTCTCCTCTTTTTCCTTTTTGTTTTTTCTCTCTCTTCTTTTTCCTTTTTGTTTTCTCTCTCTTCTTTTTCCTTTTTGTTTTCTCTCTCCTCTTTTTCCTTTTTGTTTTCTCCTCTTTTTCCTTTTTGTTTTCTCTCTCCTCTTTTTCCTTTTTGTTTTTTCTCTCTCTTCTTTTTCCTTTTTGTTTTCTCTCTCTTCTTTTTCCTTTTTGTTTTCTCTCTCCTCTTTTTCCTTTTTGTTTTCTCCTCTTTTTCCTTTTTGTTTTCTCTCTACTCTTTTTCCTTTTTGTTTTCTCCTCTTTTTCCTTTTTGTTTTCTCTCTCCTCTTTTTCCTTTTTGTTTTTCTCCTCTTTTTCCTTTTTGTTTTCTCTCTCCTCTTTTTCCTTTTTGTTTTCTCTCTCCTCTTTTTCCTTTTTGTTTTTTCTCTCTCTTCTTTTTCCTTTTTGTTTTCTCTCTCCTCTTTTTCCTTTTTTTTTTTTCTCTCTCTTTTTCCTTTTTGTTTTCTCCTCTTTTTCCTTTTTGTTTTCTCTCTCCTCTTTTTCCTTTTTGTTTTCTCTCTCTTCTTTTTCCTTTTTGTTTTCTCTCTCCTCTTTTTCCTTTTTGTTTTCTCTCTCCTCTTTTTCCTTTTTGTTTTCTCTCTCCTCTTTTTCCTTTTTGTTTTCTCCTCTTTTTCCTTTTTGTTTTCTCTCTCCTCTTTTTCCTTTTTGTTTTCTCTCTCCTCTTTTTCCTTTTTGTTTTCTCCTCTTTTTCCTTTTTGTTTTCTCCTCTTTTTCCTTTTTGTTTTCTCTCTCCTCTTTTTCCTTTTTGTTTTCTCTCTCTTCTTTTTCCTTTTTGTTTTCTCTCTCCTCTTTTTCCTTTTTGTTTTCTCTCTCCTCTTTTTCCTTTTTGTTTTCTCTCTCTTCTTTTTCCTTTTTGTTTTCTCTCTCTTCTTTTTCCTTTTTGTTTTCTCTCTCTTCTTTTTCCTTTCTGTTTTCTCTCTCCTCTTTTTTCCTCACTCTCTTTTCTTTTTGTCACTTTTTTCTTTTTCCTCTGTCTTCTCTTTCTCCTTCCACTCTTTCTCTTCTCTCGTGTCCTCTCTCTATCTTCTCTTTGACTCTGTTTTCCTCTCAACTATTCTGCGCTGCCTCTCATCAGTGAAGGAGCCTTAGTTTCCTGAGAGAGTGAGGTCATTGCCCGGGATTCCCTTCCAGCCCTGACATCCTAGCATCCTCAAGAGCCACTAAGAAAAAGGACCCTTTAAGAAGCACGCATGCGCAAACCTTTCCCCTTCCTTTTCCCCGGAATTCACGAGCTGGGGTAGTCCTGGATCACGTGAGCGCAGCCGTGGCTGAACCTATGGGAGCTCGGGGAAAAGAAGTTCGCGTCACGTGATCGGCCGGCTCGGGGTCCCTGCGCCGCGGAGGGCAATGGAGGCGGAAGAGGAGTTGTCCGTGCGGGGGCTGGAGAAGCTGCCCGCGGAGCTCGGGCCCAAGGTGAGACGAAGGGGCGGCGCGGCGCCGGGCCTTCCAGTCGCGCCCCCTCCATTGCCCTTCCTCTCTCGCGGGTGTGGGAGAGGAGGGGAGCGGGGGAGGCCGGAGGTCGGGGTCAGCTGAGTCGGCCCCGCCCCTGCCCCCGCTCCGCCTCCTGCAGCACCCCCAAAGTGGCGGGCTCAGCTGTCACGCAGCGAACTGTTGTACAAACCGAACGTAAATAGAGTCTAACAGAGATCTACCAGGTTTTTCTTTTTCTTTTGCAAAATTCTTTCCCCCACCTCCTTTGAAATGGGGCTTTTCCGGGGTGTGGGGTTCGAATTAGATCGCCAGGTCCGTGACTTCCTGAAAATGTTCCCTTCTGGTCCCTCAAGTCCGCTGCATGCTGACTGTGCTGGGAAGCTCCTTTTCTGTCTGCTTTGTAACAGACCTTTTCCCTGGCTGCAAGCTTGGGCACATGTCAACAGCAGTACCTCAGGAGCGCGCACTGCCCTCCCGGCTCTGCAGGGACTGGGGGCCCACACCCGGAATTTGTAAATGCCATTTTAGGTTTATAAATCGATTTTATAGTTTATAATTGATTTTAACTTTTGATGTCTTTAAATTTGCCAATCGATTTTGTAACTTATGATTGATTTTAATTTGTAAATGCTTTTTAAAATTTATAGATCGGTTTTATAATTTATAATTGATTTTAACTTGTAAATACATTTTTACTTTATAAATCGATTTTATAATCTTAATTGATTTTAAATTTTAATTGCCTTTTTTAATTTATAAATTGGTTTTACAAATTATAATTGATTTTTACCATGTATAGAAAAGAGCATATAGGAATTGGATTAACTTTGGTTATTTGGGGAGTAGGTTTGGATGTTGTCAACATGGACAATGTACTTGATGTTTGACAGCAAAAAGTGGTTTACATTTGATTGTTAATATGAGTTGCTGTTAAGACTTTATCTTTCATGAAAAGAAGATATTTTGGTAAAGCAGCCCTGTAGCAAAACTGTAGCAAAAAATCAGGATTTCAAATATTTGTCACCTACCTTTTAATTTTTTAGAGAAGTATCATTTCTAGAATATTTGAAACATTTGACTACCTTTTCAGTAAACCAGAGTTATATGAAATTGTTTAGATTTTGAATTGTTGTGATATGAGTACTTTTGCTAGAATCTGTGTAATAATGAAAGCAAATGTGCTAATCCAATTTAATGAAATCATTTCTTCCTTCTCTTATACAGCTTCTTCACAAAGTCATTGATGGCATTTGTGGCCGTGCTTTTCCTCAGTTTAAGGATTATGACAGTATTTGGAATTCAACAGAGTGGATTAATGTCTTGGAAGATCTTTCCAAGTTTTTCAAAACTGTCATTGGTAAAAATAAAGATTTTGAAAAGGTAATAGCACCTCAGATTGGTTTTTGTGTAACAAGCATCTTTGATTTTTGTTGGTTTAATAGAACAATGGTTAATAGAATAATTCATGATACACTGTGATATATTATGATTCCTTATGTATATTTATGATATAGCAAATCTCATGAATTTGGTGTAATTATCATGTTAGATATGTAAGATCATGCTAATAATAAATTTTTAATGGCAGAATGTTTAAAAATAAATACCTCTGCTAGTTTTTGAGTAGCTTTAGAATGTTGTTCTTCTAGATCTATTGACTTGAACTTGAACATTAAGGTTAACTAGATGCTCGCTTACTGTCTCTATTTAATTTAGGATCTTCCCTGTTAGAGAATATATCAGCAAAGAGAAGAAGGCACAACTTTGCTTTCTTTCTGTTAGTTATCATTGTCGCATCCCCATGGAGGAGCAGGCCTGTTCTTTCTTTGAATCTCCTGTTTTCCCCAATCTAACTTTAAAATGCAAAATTAAAAACTTTTTGATATCTTTACTTTTCTCCATCAGCCTTGCTCATTCTGTGTTTTAGTACTTCTGACACTATTCTTGCAAGTTCATGCTATAAGATTTAACTTATCATTATTTTATATATAACCAGTTTCCTCTACTAGATTGGAAGCTCCTTAAGGGTGAAGAGTATGTGTTACTCATTTTTGTATTCCCTAAAGCATTTCATATAAGGTTTATAAAAAGTATGTGCTCAAGAAATGTTTAATTATATTTATTTCTTAGTTTTGTTGGTTCACAAACTGTCCCCAGTTCGCAAGCATTTTGGAGCACTCCTCAAACTTGGCTCAATAGATTGAAGCAAAGGGAGGCAACTGCCTTGCCTGAATTCGGAATTATCACACATTCTACCTAGATTTGCCTAGATTTGATTTTCATGTGTTTAGCATTTTTACTTGGTTGGGAGCAAATAGGTAAGAACAAATGGAATGCAATATTTAGAGTTAGGATGATCCTTTGTGGTCATTTAGTTGAGCCCTCTTTTTTTCAATAGAGATCCACAGAGGTTGTGACTTTCCTAAAGGAGTACAGAGATTAAGTAGCAGACCTAGGCTTTATTTCAAATCCTCTGAGTACAAATTCCTATGTTCTTTGAATTTAAAATAAACTTGAAGAACAAAAATTTTTATATTTTCTAATTGGCTGATTATGACTCTTTTGGTTGCAAATTTGAATACCCTGGCCATGAGATAAAACTTTTGTCCTGAAAAACTACAAGGAAATAGTCATGTCTTATTTATCATTATCAATAATGTTGTTTTATTTTGCCTTTAAATGTGTGTGCTATTTTTAATTTTAAACATGTTTAAAAATTTCTTAGGTCATTAAGCAATTGAATCACTTAAGCTCAGATCATCAGAAGACAATCATGAAGTGTTTGAAAAGCCGGAAGGATGAACTTAGGAAAGCTCTCTTAGGAGAAGTAATTGCCATTTCCTCTGCTCAGTTACAGGATTTTGATTGGCAGTTAAAGGTAAAACTGTATAATTGGGATTGTGTCTATTTAAATTATTTTTGATCACTTAAAATTTTATTAAAATTGCTGTTTCTTCCTTTTTATAATACATTTCTAAAGTATATTATGTTTAGAATATGATTAAATTAACCAATTTTTTGAAATCTGTCTTTTGATTAAGTCTTAAATAGACGTGTTTTATCTGAAGAAAGCATTTAAGGCCTGACAACCAGATTGGAATTTTTCTCCAAACATTTCTTATGCTTAAATATCCCCATGGCTTTGCTCTCACTTTTTTCCTGTCTTTGGAAAGCTTTTGCTTCCCTCTTGCCTGGAACAAGCAAAATTTGTTGTTGTAAATTTTTTTTTTTTTTTGTTATCATCCTATTCAAAGTACTGTAATAATTTCCAATAGAAGTCTTTGTTACCATCTTGTTCAAAGTATTATAATAATTTCCAATAGAAAATTATATTGGAGATTTCTGAAGTAGGATTATAGCACTGTTGAATTCCTAGTCAATTAAATGTACAAAGCACTGGGGATACAAAGAAAAGTAAAAGGTGGTCTCCATTCTCAAGGAACTCACATTCTGATGGGTGAGACAATATGAAAATAACAGTGTGCAAACAATTTGTAAACAGTATAAACTGGAGATAATTGGTAGAGGGATGGCGTTAAGGGATTTGGCTTTTGTTACAGGGTGGGACTTTAACTGAGATTTGAAGGAAATTATGAGGCAGACTTGATTGAGAAAGGTCCAGATTTGGGGGACAGCCAGTTAAAAAACGCCAAGTTGGTAGATGAGAGTAACTTGTTGTAATAAGAGCAAGGAGGCCCTTGTCTCTGGAGACGATGATGCATGTCACTAGCCATCCTGCACGACTTACAGCCTATCCAACACTCTAGAGACCTTCCTCATGCTTTCATGATACTGCATGAACTGAGCTGTTCACCTGTCATCACTCACTCCCGCCATCCGGACAGCACACCTTTTTCATCCATACACAGCCTCTGTGATATTACTCACTGTGTGTCTCTCCCTTACCTTCTGGGTGATACTTTTTTTTAGATCTTGAGAGTACAATGGTCTATGACACAAATTTGTACCATAGCACCAGGAGAATATTGGTATTAAAAAAACATGTAATTTTTGAGAGTTTTGAGTCATTAAGTGAGCTTTGCAATTTGTTGCAAGCAACCTAGCCTCCTCTCCTGTTGATTTTTGGTCCCATCTTGTCCATTTGTTCTGTTTGAGACACACACACACACATACACACACACACACACACACATATGTGTACGCGCGCGCGCGAGCGTGTGCACTGATACACGTGCACTAATATACAAGTTCTTTAGATCTTGCCGCTAGCTGGATGTCTTGATTTGTGAAATAGGCCTTTTTCCACTGGGTTTTCTTGTGTAAGTGGTTAAGGCCAAGTTCTGGAGCAGTTGCTGATCTCTTGTATTTGCTACGTCTATCAGTCATTTGTATGATTATAAAAATCTGCATTACTTCACAGGATTGCTTGGGAAAGCCTGACCATTCCCCACTAATACCCTTGATGCATGCATTTGTGATTCTCATACAACATTTATGTAAATGGGAAAGTAGTAAGTAGGAGTAGATGCTTTCTCAGTAGCCTTTTGAAGGAGAAGGGCAAGTAAATTTGCATCATGTCCATTGCTTATCCTATTCCTTTCTTTAAACTTCTAGCTTTGAATTTAGCTGAAACAAATTAGTGCAGATAGCTGGTTCATCAGTGATGAGTCATATTCCACATGAGTGGTATTATCATGATGGATACCAGCCAATTATTTTCTTGAAGAAAATATTAATGCTATATACTTAGGAGGCTTCTGTATAGCCTTCAAGTCTTAGCCTCTCTCGTTCCTTTTTCCTTCTTCATTTTTACCAGTTTACTTATTTTCACTCCCTACATATTCCTGCATTTGCAGTGAAGTTGCCAAGTAGCAGAGTAGTGTTGATTAAATTTAAAGGGTTTTATCAAATTCTTGGTAGAGTTTCTTTCCCTCTGCACACTCTGTAATAGCTATCCATTGACAGGCTGCAGTTATTTTCATAATGGTGATTCTGCAAATACCAGTGAGTGCTGCTTTTTGAAATAAGATGACCAGTCCATGATCAATCACTTTCTACCAGTTTATTTATTTCCCTTTCCAAGAGAGAGAATCTGTTGAGTCATTTTTCCATCTAGCCATAACTTATTTTTTCTTCTGGATTCATTACTAGCATAAATGTCAAAACTGATACGATTCAGTTACAAAAATAGTCTGCCTCTTTGTTGCTCACTGGAGAAAGCTGTCACATTTAGGGTGTCAGTAACTAAGTCAAAGGTTCTATTTGGCTTAAAACCCACAGTTCTTATCACCATGTGGCATTCTCCTTACAAAAGCAGAAGTAATGAAGGTTAGTTTGTATTTGGTTTTGTTTCCTGTGTTACCATGACCAGAGACTTCAAAGACTTCATGGGCAGAGCTTGTTGGAGAAGAGCTCTTCCTCCTTGTTTAGGTTGGTCCTTGAAAGTCAATTTAGAGCTTTTGCTAAAATTTGAAGCCTTCAAACATATTGGAAGCCTGGGCTGGGCTGGGCTGGCCTTTGACAGCCCTGGGTCACCTTCCCCACCAAGAGGAAGCAGCCAATTAGGACTTTGCGCTGTACATAGTACATAGTAAGGACTTAACAATTGTTTATTGCAGAAAAGAAGATAGGCTGGCATTTACCTGTTCATTAAATTAAGCCTCAAGATTGTGATTTTATGTGGATTTGATTAATTTATTCCTTGTAGTTTCTTCAGTACCTCATAGAATCCTTTAAAATGCTGTTTTGTTAGGCTTAAAATGTATAATTAATACAGACTTGTTTGATTTGTTTTTCCCTAACTATTACCTTTTTTATTTAAATAGCTTGTTCTCTCTAGTGATAAGATTGCCACACTGCAAGTGCCACTTGTGAACCTTGATCTAGATGTAAAGGAAAATGGTGACATGAAACAGTATTCTGTTGAAATGAATAAAGAAGAACTGCAGAATTTAATAAATTCATTGGAAGCAGCTAATAAGGTATATCATGTTACTGAATGGTTTTATGGTTAAGTTTGTATGTGTGTTTTAATCTTCGGGATTTATTATCCTTAGAGCTACATGAATAAAATATAGTTTTAGTTTTGTTGTTTACTGTATTTTTCTTTGTTGACAAGTAATCTGTTACTTTGCCGCTTTGGAATTAAGAAATCAATTAATAACACTCCTATCAAATCACTAATTCTGAGCAGATTTTACTCAATCTATCCTTGTTTGATTTTGGTGCCTATTCAAAATAAAATCATGCCTTTTTAACTTTCGGATTTATTATTATTGAACATTATTCTTATAGAATGGTATTTTAGTATTAAATAAAAGTGTCTAGCATTCATCTTTTAGATTAGCATTAGATAAATTAGCATTCATCTTTAGAACTGGAAATGCTCCCATTTGGAAAACACTTCAGTAGCTTTTATTTCCTAAAGTAGAATTAGGATAAAATACCATATTGAAAGTAATTTTTTATGAGCACAATAGTAACCTAAAATAATAGGTTTGTTTTTGTAGTCTGTCATGATATACATAATTATAATAGTATTCTTTTTTTATCTAGTTGTTATATTTGGATGTGGACTTACACAATTAAAATATAACAATAATGGCAGAAATTATGACTGAGGAGAAAAGATATAAATTTATAATCTTATATTTCTGGTGCCTGTCATTGGTGTTTAGCCTAGTCAGGTAGTAGCTGGGATCGTGCCTTACCCCTCCTTTCCCAAAGCCTGATCCTCCTTGTTCATTCCTACCAGCTCATCCTGCTCAGTTCCTAATAAGCTCTAACTTTCTTTCTGTGCCCTGCAATTGTCATTGGGTCCCTCATGATAGCTCCATGTGTCCACTAGCAAACAGAGTACCTGGAATTGTTGTGTCGATGTATCCATACCAATGTTTTGCTCTGGTGGAGACTCTGGCTTCGATTAAATCCCAGCTAAAATTCTACTCCCTGCTCTCCTTTCTTGGTCCCTCTTAACACCAGTGGCTTTCTTATGTTAGGTATCTCTATTTTGTCTCTTGTCTTGTTTTATCCATAATTACTTGCATGTCTCCCCCATATTATGTGAGCCTCTAGAGAACAGGGACTGTCCTGTATAGCTTAGTGCATGGCACAAAGTAGGCCCTGAATCAGTGTGTGTCGATTTGATTTGACTTGACTTTGTGGCTAATGCTGTTGTAAAATAGAGACTAATGTTTGTAGTATGAAATAAAGGAGTGGTGTGGAATAAAAAGGATATTGGACTTGGAGCCACGACCTGGTGATCTCGTGGAATTGTTTCATTTGGGGCCTTATTGTCCCCCTCTCAGTGAGAAGGGGTTGGGTTTGAGCAGCTCCCAGGGCCCTCCCAGCATTAACATTCTGCGTCTATGGTTCTGTACCACATGGTTTCCTGGCAGGCCATAGAAGGCTTTCAACAGCAGTAATAAAGATTTTAAAGGCAATTGACAAGATTAAGTTTCATTATTTTAGGGTGGTGAAGGAAAGGGTCTCTCTCTTCCCCCCTCCCTCCTTTCATGAGTATAGGAAAGATAGATAGACAGAGAAATACAGAGAGAGAGACACACATACACACATGCAGCCAGACAGAGACAGACAGAGAGGAGAGAATATAATCAATGCTGTGAAGATTATTTTAGATATGATATTGTGTAAAATCAAGTGGAAGAAAGAGAAGTGTCAGATCAGAATAAGATGAAAACAAAGACTTGTATAATTTTAAAGAGGCTTTAATGAAAGTCCACTAAAGTGATACATATATAGAAAGGAAATTGAGAAAGTTTAAGCATGTAGGAATGAAAGGAGCATGGGCAGAAAAGGATTTGAGAATTTGGGAACTTTGGGAAACAGAAAAGAAACTTGCTGCCACTTTAAAAAACTCCAGCAGTGACTAGCCTGAATTTTCATATTTATTAGGAGTCAGGCTTATAAAACTGCTGATAAAAATTTCATGGTGAAATTCTGCACTTGAGGTAAGAACCAGTACTTGTTCCTAGTTCACAAACTGTGGGTCTCTATACTGCTGGGATTTCTACTACATCAGTTTGACAAGTGAAACTGCCCAGCTGTGCTCATCCACCCAGTTCCTAAAGTGAATGATATCCATTAGTTATCAGTAGTGAGAGAGGAATGACATCTCTTCCCCCCACCCCAACCCCATTTAAAAAAAAGCATTTCATTCCAACATCCCATTATGAAACAACCTGACTGTTTGCTTCAATTTGTCTTTTAAGGTCATCTTGCAATTGAAGTGATTGGAAATCATGGCTATCCAAGACGTCAGCCTCTTACTACTGCAACTGAGGCGGGAGCAAGAATAGAGTATGCTCAGAGATCCGGGGAAGATACCGATGCAGTGTGCTGAGCTGAACAAGCAATCTGAGATCAGAAACGTGAAAGTGTTTACTTGGTTAGGAAAAGCTACTGTGGTTGGTCTGAAAAGCATAAAAAAAGTAAATATGAAAAATCATGATAGCATTTTATATTTTTTTAAAAACTCGTTTTATGTAACATTTTGTAGAGAAATCTTTAGAAACATACCTGTTTAGAAAACTACCCTCTTGTGTGTTCTAACTATATCAAATTAATGTGAACAAATAAGTCCCATTTAAAAAAGTTTATAAATATTAGTGATGGATTAATAATTTTAACTGTTTTAAATCTAATTTTTAAAACAATTCAATACTCTGCAAGTATATGTTTATATCTACATATGTGTACACATATATACATACTTATAATGTCCCTGCACACATGCAAATAATTATATACAGTTTATGAACTGATTTAAAATTTTTTGAGAAAAAATTTGGCATCTAGCACTTAATGGCTTTATTCTTTACAAACTTTAAGTCTCTGCATACATGTGCACATTTTTATAGAACTCCACAGATAGAAAGGAACCTTAGTTGCACAAGATTCTCCTCTACAATACATTTGACAGAGGACTATCTAGCTTTTGTTTGAAGATCTCTAGAAAGCTGGATCCTCTGACCCCTGAGACAGTACATTCCCCTTTGGGTTGCCCTAACTGTTCAGAAATCCTGTTTGTTGGCTTGAAATCTGCCTTTCACCATTAACTCCTAATTTCCTATCATTGCTAAGCAGAACAAGAACTGGACACATCCAGGGTTATAAGTCTCCTTCTGTAGGGCCCAGAACTGAGCAGTGGCTTGAGTTACCATGGCACAAGCCCCTTTGCCTCTCTGCTTCTCAGTGCCACAGAGGAGGACCACATTCGTTTCTGGGTTATCACGTCCCACTTGATTCGTATAGAACTCACTTCTGACCCTAAATCTTTGTCAGGATGGCTCCCCCATTTTTTATTCCTGAAGATGAGTTTTTGAACCTAAGGATGAGCCTTAAGATTTAACCCTATTAAACTTCATTTAGTTAGTTTCCACCCTGTGCTCCCGGCCTGCCAGGATCTGGATGCTAACTTAGTCATCAAACTTGCCGCCCGTCTCCCTGACCCTCCTGTCAGCCACTGGGTTTCCCGGCTTCCTGGACTGGGCTCATTCACGTCCTCTGGTTCAGTCCTACCAGCCTCCTTCCTGTCCCCACACGTCTCACCTCCCGCCTCCCGCCTTTGCACAGGCAGTCCCATATGCCTGGGATGGATTCCCTCCTCACCTCTGCCTCTCATGTAATCTCTTTTTCTTTCTAAATTCATGTCAGATGTCTTCTACATGAAGCTCTAGTGTCCTTGGCTGGTGTCCCCGGTGCTGATTTTGCCTGTATCTGTTTTGTATGTATTTACATCTTGATTCCTCAACAGAATGTAAGGTCCTAGAGGAATTGGGGCTGTTTTATTTTTGTCTTTGTATTTTTATCTCTGTCTTGTATACTGCCTGGCAGACACATCGGTGCTTAAAAGTAATCGTAATGATGATTACAGCTAGCGTTTATATTACACATTCTGTGTGCCAGGCACTATGGTAAAAACACTTCACAAATATGTCATTTGACCCTCACAACCACCTTGCAAGATAAGTATTATTACTTTCTCCGTTTTACAACTGGGGACATTGCGACTGACAGTTTAAGGGACTTGCCTGGGATCATGGAGCAAGTAAGAGTCTGAAGCTGGATTTGAATTCAGGTTTGTAATGTAGAGAGTCATAGAGGCCCAATAGGAGGATCCTTCATGATTGAGGTGGATCACCCTATAGATAATGTGCCTGGGACACTTCTCATTGCACCACATTGCCTTTGTCTATGTATAGAAGATTCCGTATCTGCTCCAAGTAGAACCAAATAGGAATTCTTTTGGGAAATTTCATTAAACTCAAATGAAAGTATTTAAGGCTTCTTTTTGGTGTGAAACACTTGGGTTTTGGCAGCTCTAGAACTTGAAACGCCCTGGTGCGGTGCTGGCATGGTACCGGCAGGGCTGCTGCTCTTGGCCCTGATTTTTGCTTTTTGCGAGGTGATGTATCAGACCTAGGATCCTGGGAGTGGGCCTGCAGGAGCCTGTGCGGGCGCAGCCCTGAGCTCGCCGTGTTCTCATTAGGAAGGTGAGGAGATGGGGCTCACTGCCTCTCTGGGCCCCGATTGTCTTAGCTACATACCCTCAGTACAGTCTGGCAATAGGAATGATCAGAGGCCTGATTGTCTGTGCTGTAAGGGGGTTGGGAACGGTACTGACTTTTAATTTTTTGGCACGGTGAATATGTGCTTTGTCACTTTTCATCTTTCAGCGAACAATTTTGGATAGGGACCATCTCAGAAAAATCGATACCAGTTGTAATCTCTTACAAACAATACACTCAGCAAGAATGTTATATTTTATATTTGCGTAGTTTTAACAGTTTACAAAGTGCTTTCTTGTTCAGCACTATACCATGTTGCCTTCTACAATGTCATATTATATAGTGCTTTATAATAAAAAACCTTTTTTTTTTAAATAACCATTTCATTTGGTCCTTGTGGTAGCTTTGTGATAGAGTAGGACAATTATTATTATCCCAGTTCTACAGATAAGGAATCATCATATGACCAGCCAGTGTTCCAGCTTAGGACAGATTGTGCTCCAAATATTATTTTATAAGTTATGTGGTACTTGGTGTATTTTCCCATTGAGGCAGTGTTAGGTTCCCAGGCCAGTCTCCCCAAAGCTGTTTTCATCCATAATGTAACTAATATTCATATAATATTAATGGCACTGGCTTGAGTTTTTCTGAAAGAAGTGGGTCATTTGGTGTAGTAGTGAGGATGGGAAAACATAGCTTTCTTTTCTCATAATTTTTGAAATTTTTGAAAGTTTAGTTTCTCTTCCTTTTTTACATTCCTTTCCCCTGGCCTCCCCCCTTTTTGTGCCCCTGTCCCCTGGTGTCCAGGACGCCTTAGCTTCCCTGAGCCTCATAATCTGGAACACTTGCTCTGAGAGGTAGGACATGTGAAAAGCCTTCTCTCCTCGTGGATTAATGGGATTTTAGAACTGGAAATGACCTTAGAGAACATCTAGGTCCAAGCCCTCATTTTATATCAAGAAAACAACATCTATCAAGATGAGGTCTGTGTAGTGGGAAGAATGGGTGAAATGGAGTCAGTGGAAACTCGGGCTCAAGCCCCTCCTGACACTCGCTGTTTCAATCACCAGCAGCCAAATGTCAGTTTCCTCATTTGTGTGAAGAAAAGCAACTTTGGAGCTGTGATCAAAGCCGCGGATGCCCCCACCTCCCACCTCCTGACAGAGGGTTAATGGACTCCAGATGGAAAAAATGGATCAACAGTCTCAGATCCGGCCATTGTGTTGATTTGTTTTGCCAAAGGGTAGGTGGGGATGGGAAGTTGGAAGGATAGTGGTATATTTGGGACAAAATGAAGAAAACCAGGATCACGGGTCCTCGGAGTTCCCATTCTCCCTGATGTCAATGACAGATAAGGAAACAGTTCTTGCCCAAGATGACCCCCAAATCAAAGTCTTCTGACCCCAGAATCAGTACATTTTTTATTACTTTAACAGTTAATAAAGCAAAGGGCATAAGAAGATACTACATTTGTTAGTCACCCTATACTATAAAAAATAATTTATGAGAAAAAACTTTCTACAAAGGCAATTGAGTGATGTGGTAGATGGAGTTCTGGCCTGTGTCAGGAACACCTGAGTTCAGATACTAGTTGTGTGACCCTGGGCATGTCAGTTATAATTTCTGACTGCCTGTTTCCTCACTTACAAAATAGGAATAATAATACTACATACCTTTCAAAGTTGTGAGGATTAAATGGGATATTTGTAAAGTACTTAGTACTAGGCCTGGTACAGAGTAAACACTTCAATTCTTGCTTCATTCTTTCCAGCTGATGTGGACCTCTGGCTCTTTTGTGTATTGAAATATTTGTTAATGATTAAGTTCGTAATAATTGCTTTAAGGAGACTTGATTGAGGAAAAATAAAGCAGTAAAATGAGGAAATGAAAAGCTAACCTTACGGGGTTACAGTGACAATCAAGGAAATACTACAAACGCTTGGTGACTGTGCCCTTCACCAGGGGAGCTCTCCTGCCCACTAAGATTTGGTACAGAGCTTTGAGAGTTGCTCATCCTAAGACAGTGGCCAGACAGAAAGTACACTTTTTTAGGGGTTAGCCACCCGGAGTAAAGCTATCAAGAACTTCACACTGTGATAAAGTACCAGAGTAGACTGAATTGTAATCCATTTAAAATTCAAACAAACATTTTGTTTGCATTGACAGCCCTCAGGTTCCCTGTTGAATATAGTTATCTTATTTTCTTTTGTTTTCAGAGAGCTTTAACAGCTCCCTGAGCAGGGAGTCTATAAAATGATGACACCTTTCCCTAATGATGTCCTAATTTTCTCAGCTTTTTCTGAGGCTCTGAAGCCAGTACCAAAGTTGTTATTTCCTTTCTTCCCTCCCCACATAGCAGGTACACTGTCTTCTGAAATGTGACAGATTCTTCCATGGTTCTTTTAAAGAAATTCTAAATGAGTTAGACAAAGAGAATATTTTAAAATTGTTATAAACTCAAACCCAGTAACTTTAGGATACACTTTCCTTTCTGATCATCTGTTAGCTTGAGCAAGGCAAGTGGAAGAGAAAGGGAATAAGAGGGTAGTGGAGAAGAGTCGGAGAGGAAGAGGGTGAAAAGCAGGCATTTAAGTAAGGAGGATAAGGAGATATGAAAAGGAGGGGGAAAAGGAAGAACACGTGGGGCCCATAGCTCTAGCCATTTGGAAGGGAGCACCTTGTGGAAACACACAAGTCTGATAATGTCATTGTTCACACACCCTTAGCATTTCTATACTTGTAGTAGGATTGAATTTAATGATGTATTGTTTAAAATTTTTTATCCATGGTCCTTTCAACATGATTGTTTAGGGCAAGAACCATTTCAGATAGATACCGTGACTGCTTCTTCCATTCTATGCATGATGTCATGCTCTCTGGGGTAAATGTTCCACAATGAATAAGTTAATGAAATAGTTAGTTTTTATATTATCCAGAAGACTTATCAAAACCAATAGAAAGGTATGTTGTTTTTTTTTTTTCCCTTTCTCTGATGAGAATGCCTGCTTTAATCTCCCCTAACCTTTTTTAAAATATTGGTTTGGACATATGATTTCATTGGCATATGGAACTTCCAGTGAGGAAAAGCCTTCTGTAACCACTGCAAATTGGATAAAACAAAACAAAAAAACTCCGTTTTTTCCCACCTTATCTCACTTTAAAACTTGGTAATAACTTACTTCTTTTATTAGTCCAGGACTGTCCTTTTTTAAACTCGGTTTCTTTACCCAGCACACGTATTTGCAACTGACAAAACATTTGCCGAGACACCAGAATCCATCGGCCAAGAGAAGTATAAAAGTTTCTATCTCGCTGTGATCTCTGGCCACCTTGCTGAGCTATTTTTTGAACCACAAATGAGCTCACACCTTTAGTATGTTCATCATTTTATTATCAACACATTTTTGAAGGTAAGGAGCAGAGCGTGGGCGAGGGGGAGAAGGCGATGTGGTTAGAATCAGGAGACTGAATGATAAACAGGTCAACCTCTGATACTTCTATTTACAGTGGAATGTGAACAAGTCGGATAAATGGACACATCAGTTTTGCACATCATTTTGAGTACAAGACAATTCCATTGAGTTTTTTTTTCTTTTATAATATATAAACATACGCGTGTTCTAAAGGAGACTTCAGATACTTAGAAGGTTTGTGGCTTAAGAAGATTTAGAAAAGCCAACGTGAAAGTAGAGCAGAACTAAGTTCCTGGAAAATATGCTGGTATCTTTAGTTTTCCAATTGTTGGAGAAGAACGCAAAGAATTCTTTCCAAATGAAGGGGTTTGCTTTGTCTTGCATTTTACAACAAAAGTTCACAAATGATAGATTCAGATTTCTACAACTGCTTCAAGACAACACACTATAAAAAGATTCCTGAAAGCTTGCATGTTTTCAACCGCAGTACAAAGTAAGCTTTTCAAATGTAAGCATTTTTTTTAAAAAATAAAAAAACAATGTTTTATTTGTGTTCTTAGGATAAACAAGCTAACATGAAGTGTACATATTTACAGCAAATTCTACATTTCTGAAGCTGCACAAAGGGTTTGGGAAATACTGCTGATGGTTTTGACACTGGTCTTCAGAAGTTTTCCATTCAATCAGTTACTGCAGCATATAACACCTTGTGATAGGAAAGCAAAGGAAACAGCTTACAGGAGGTCGAAGCCACAAGACAAGGGAAGGAAATATTGACCAAACTACAGTTCTGTGACTGCTAAAATAGCTCTATGTCCTCAAGTCAATCGTACGAGCATTTCTTGTGTCCACACCTGATTATATGTCAGGTTGATTGTAATTTGAAAAAGACACAAAGTTGTATGAATGACAAAGAATAGAAAAAGATTGTAAGGACCAAAGGGGGCCAAGAATCAGAGGCCATTTAACAGTTTCTGGTTCTTTGATTCACTGCACTTGAGGGAAGCCTACATCTTAGAATAATTGTATAAATCACAGTCTATAGGTTTTCATGGATATGCACAGAGAGCCTTGGAGACAATGAAGGAATCAAAAGATATACAGACCTTTAAGCACGTAAGAAGGAATGACCGTAACTGTTCGACTGTCTTAACGAAATTCCTAACAAAAGGGTACAATAAAGTACGCACTGTATGAAAGTCTGATTTCATGTGTAAAAAGCATCTACAGAGATTCACAAATTTCATTGGACAGGACAGCAGTTGGAATCAGAAAATGCAGCATATACCAATACAAAATAGAAAAATTGAATTATAAAATTAAGTAGTCGACCTGCCCATCCTTGGCATTTGTTCAACCAGTTCCATTTCATAAAAATTTACCCATGTTTTCAGAAATACTCATTTTGTCTTATTTTTACCATTTAGTTTTGCAGTATGACTGGTGTATAAAAAGTATCACTGCAACAATCTTGCTTTTGTAACAAAGCAAATGTGTATGTCAAAAGAGCATTTGTAAAATATTGCAATTTATGTGTCTGTAATTAAACAAATAGGTTCTTCCTGCTGAAAAAATAAACAGATAAAAGGAGTATTTTATTTACAAGAGCCATGTACTACCAATCATGTTATCAATCTTCTAATAGAGTGTGTGGTATATTAAAATTCATGATTAAGAATTAGCTCTTTAGGAATGGACTTGACTGCTGAGAGGGTACTTTAAATTGTTCAGCAAATTGATTAGTTGGAGATTTTTAAAACACGACAAGAAATCAGAATATCTAACATTCTAGAAATATTTGGCGAGTTTTAGCAGAAATGGAATGTTTTCTGAGAACAGAGCCATAACAAGGAGTAACTGGGGGCTTTGCTCTAGGATACTAGAATTTGGGAGGTGCTCAAAGCACTGGTACTCTTTTGGAAGGTAGACCCAACTGGACTTGGGGCTGTCTTTCTCTTCCTCCTCCAAAGGGCCTGGTCTAGGGTCTCTTCCCATTTCCGCCATGCGCCCTTACCTCAATTGAATTCATCTTTGTGCATTTCATGATGCTTTGCCCTTGCATAAGGATCCCAAGTTATGACTGTGCCTAAGAGGCTTCAGTGGCTCTATCTTTGTTCAAAAAGGGTGGCCCGTGCTTTAGAAAAACCCAGTTGTTTGTAACAGGATATGTGTTAGTGAAGTACCATAGTCTTCACAGGGAGGCTAGTACAAGAAATTTCCTTTACTTGTAGTTGTTAGATGAATCTCCAGAGATACTTTACCTATTATTAGATGAGACTCCAGAAGGGTGCTCTGATATCTAGTTTGTTAGTTAAGAAAACAAATTAACCCTGCCTTCATAATACATAGAGTCCTTTATAAAGACCATTGCATCAGGTTGTTGCATCTGATCAGAGTCAAGAGAAGAACTAAATCTCAGTGAGTTCAATATGGATAACTGCAATAAAAATTTTCAGTCCATCTTTACTCCCACACGTTTCTTATCCCTCATCAACAAGAGTTTTTTTTTTTTTAAATAGGAAAGAAATCATTGCCTAAACTTGCTATTTCACTTTGCCACTGAGCCCTAAAACACAATATTTGGCTTCACATTGGCTTTTAGCCTTCCATCAGGGCACCTCCAAATGCTACCTAGTCATCCAAAAGCAAAGGAGGAGAATATGTTTTGTTTATTACAAAAAGTTCAGAAAATTGTGACTTTAAAAATTTGATATTTGGACATGTAAAATGACACTTTATTTTTGTAATTGTCACATGGTGGTTTCTAGCAGTTGAGTTGTTTGTAAATAATATGAATTCTCTATAAAAGAACAAATTATGCAACATATAATTACAGTAAATGTATGTTTATGTGTGCATGTGTGACTGAGAATACTGGGGTAATCGCACTGAATTGAATGAATACTAAGGTTTCCAAATCTGAACAATCACACATATATAATTCTATTCTCCAATGAATTTAGAGAAAATGAACAAAGGGACTTATTGGGAGGGCTTTAAGGATATTGCTGCAATATAGTCATAGATGATTCCAGCTGCCTCCAGATGCAAGAAGCAAGTTAAAATGAGTTGATTTGATTAGGATATTGGAAAAGAGGGCATATATTGTACCTAGAAGGAATGTAAGTGGAAAATAACAGAAATAATTAAAATCTGACTGTCAAACTAAGGGAAAATCATTAAAGCGTCCAAAGATTATTTTAAAATATGAATAAGTAATTTATGTGACAAGAAAACAGGAAGATTAATAATAAAAGAGATACACGAAAAAGAATTTTTATCATAAACCTTCTAGATGAAGTCTAAGAAGTGGTCAGTTGTAGCAAGGACCAAATGGCCTCTTGGATAGTTTTCAGGTCAAATAATTATTCCTTGAATACCATCATAATTAGCATATGTCCCCTGATGTGATCTCCTTAGGATTTGGATTGGGGTCACTTTATGATATAAATTACTCATAGTTCAGTCACAACTTTTTTGAGCAGGTAATCTATGAAGAGGGGATCTGGTTGACCAAAAAAATAACATTGGCCAGGGAGGAAAAAAAATAGAATAAAATTCATCTAAGAGGGCATGTGGTGTCTGAGATATCACCTGTTAGGGGCCTCAACAAGGCAGTCTGGCCATTTCTTTGCACATATCCATCCATGGCAATTATTTAGAAAGCAACCTCTGATTTTCCAACAAAGGACAATATCCAATAGTTACCTTTCCCTTTTCCTTGTCCTTCAAAAAACCTATTGTCAGTATATTCTGGGATGGCTAATACCCATTTATGCAAACAGGACTCAACATTTATAGACCATTACTCTGTAGGATACAGTTAATTAGAAGACAGGTCTTTTATCTGAAATCCCCTTCCAGTTCTGAATCATAAGATCTCTTACAGAGTTTAAACTGAATCACTGCCAAATTGCAATGTTTTTATTCTTCCCCACTGTTTCTTTATCACATACTCAGAAGTGACTATTTCCAACTTGTGGCCCCTATTCTTCCCTTAGCACCCCAGGAGGATATCACTTTCTGCTCTGAGAAAATTAAGGCTATTTCTCATGAACTTTCATTTTCCCTATATCACACCTCAATGCCTATTTTCCCTATCCTATTCTTGGCTTTAATTTCAGAAGAAGAAATAGCTCTTCCCATTTCTAAGACTAACTTCTTTACTTGTCTCTCCTCCAAGGACCCTATTTTTGTTGAATAGGAAACCAATCATCTAAATTCATAGCTTCTAAAAATTCTAATTCTTCTGCCCTCCTCACCCCTCCATATTCAATCAGTTGCCAATTTCTATGGATTCTATCTTGACTACATCTCTCCTGTACATCCTCTTATTTATTTACAGGGGCACTATCCTACTTTAGAATTCTAACACCTCTTCTTGGACTATTCTAGTAGTCCAATCCATGAGCTCTTTTGTTCAGTCTATTCATTCTACCATCTTTCTTTTCAAAATAGTCTTCCTAATGCACTGTTCTGACCATGTTACCCCCTTGTTCAAAAATATTTACTAAGTCCCTGTTGTCATTAGGAGGCATTTAAGGCTCTTCACATCTGAATCCAACTTACTTTTTTAGATTTCTTATATGCAACTCCTCTTTATAGACTCTGTTTGGAAGGAAGTATATTCCTTGAAGAATAAGGACTGTCATCCCCCTCTCTCCCCGCTCCTAAATTTGGATTCCCAGGACTTTACTCAGTACCTTGCACACATTGGGTACTTTAAGAAATCCCTGTTGAAATGAGCTAAATTTATTAAGATTAGTGGTCACAGGGTCAGGAAAAGGCATAAAGAAATTTTAGGTCAGAATAGTATAAACAGAGAACTAATAAACTTCTATATTCGTTAAAGTTATGGTACATGGAAAGAAAAATATTGAGGCTTGAAAAAAATAGAAATGTCAACAAATTATGAAATTGTTCAGATGTTGGGTGCGTGTTGTAATGGAAATCCCATTGGGTTTAGAATCTGAATACCTGGTCCAACATATTTTTTAGCTGTGTGACTTTGGGTAAATCATTTAATTTATCAAAACCTAGGGTTATCATTTGAAAAAGAATAAATAAGAGTTTGGACCTTTAACCTACTAATTCTTTAACCTACTATTTGTTGAATAGGAAACCAATCATCTTTAACCTACTAATTCTCAAAGTCCATGATTCTAATGACCAGTCATTTGGCTCCCCCCTTCTTATTTTCCAGGTGAGCAAACAAATCTAGAAAAATTGAAGAATTTGCTCCCAAGAACTCACAGTTAAGGTCAAGATTCAAACACAGATCTCTGGAGTCCTTTCCAGTATACCATATTATTTCTCTTCCTATACCACTATCAAGGACTTAGAGACTTTATCAAATTACAGAATTTTTAGAACTGGAGATCATCTTTTGCCATCCCTTCAACTCATACATGAGGAGCTTGAGACCCATAAACTATTGGGTTTGAGTCTAGATAAAAATGTATTTAGTGGCAGATCTCGAAGCAGGTTGCAGTTTTCTTAATGCCTGCTCCAGTGCTTTTCCTTCAAATATGACCTCCCATTAAGTTGTGGAGTTATTTAACTTTTTATAAACGTGTTACTTTATTCGTGACTTGGTAAGAGGGTTGGGAAGAGAACGACATGGGGTAGAACATAGGTCTCGTATCTGTAAAGGACAAGATTAAAATTAGTATTATACTTGGCGGTCTAATGGGAAAAGATTAAAGCATTTAGTGACAGGAAGGTGTACCATTCTTGAAGGATTAAAAGAGAGAGGAGTAAATTAATCAGACCAAAATTAGTCATAATTAAGCCATGGATAGATACGGGGTTATTTCACAGTACTATTTTACATATAGGAAATTGCAGATTCAAGGTGAGGTTGAGAGAGAATCATAGAGTTAGAGAGAGAGGGGAGATCTTTGTGTGGTGATTTCACGGTCTGGTATAATTCATTTGGAATTAGTTGAGGATAAGCAAGGCTATTCTCACTCAGTTTGGAACGGGACTAAAATAGGAGGTTTCTTAACACACTCAGCTATTCCAGGAGGTGGGCATTCCTCACATATGTAGAAATACACAGAAATAATGTAGAGAAGAATGGCAGTGGTGATGACTAATGTAGTCCTGCATGCCACCCCCAAAGGTTTGAAAAGTAGCTACTTAGAGAATAAGGCAACTGAGGCAGGAATCTGAGGATAGTTTTTTCAAAGCCATTTTTGTGAGTGAAGACTATGACATCCAAGGAGATATCCAAGACTGAGGAAGTAGAGGTGCTTATGGGCTGAGTTTTCAAGATGTGTTGTGAAAGTTGGGAATGAAAAAGAAAGAAAAAAAATCCTCTTAGAAAAGAAGTCTTTTCAATCATGTTACCTGAGGCAAAATGAAACAAATTCCAGACAAGGAACTGGCACAGGGAGGGTGATCTGGGAAAGGAAATGCTGCGTAGAAGCCAAGCAGATTAAATGTGCATATATAATTTGAAATTTCAATAACTGGCATTCAGAAAATAGCCATGCCTGAAAATATAGCTCCCTCCTCCCTTTACTGCTTTCTTAGCATGGGAATGAGAAGTGGGCTATTACGAAATGCTCCTGCTTATATACTCCTCATACAAGAAGGAGGTGTTTGTTACCCCTCGATGGCCATGGGTACTCCAGCTTTCTGTCAGTGATGGTTTGATCTTGGGACCATGTCTACCTGAGACAAATATATTGTTATTTGGATGCTCCATTTTGATTGTTGTTGTGGCAGGGAAGGCAGGCAGAATTGTCCTGTGAGTAAAATTGTCCTGCTAAACCGGACCACAAATTCAATTGTCTCATTAGCTTTTATTGTTCTAGGATGAGGATAAATATCTGTTGGGGAGAGCAGGTAGACCAGGTAGATCCACAAGTTCCTTCTTTGGATGTGAAAAACCTTTGGATTGGGAAACTGAAGAAGAAGGGAAAAAAACCAACCTAACTCTTGAGTCTTAGCTTTTTTATAGCCCATGATGATTATGGTATTGAATTTTAATTTTTGAATACCTAGAAAAATCTATGCTTCTAAACAGTTTTTGGATTGTATACACTGGTTGAAATTGACAGCTGCTAGTCAAGCTGAATTCCTGTTATATGTTCTCATCAAGGTAGAGTCAATTTGTGTTCCCCTAAATCTTTCCTTTACATGCCAAAAAACTTGTGATGACAGAGATGTAACTGGATTGAGTGGAACTTTAGGATATCATCCAACCCCTTTATTTTACAGAAAAGGAAACTGATCCCCATTTGGGGAAGTCTTTCACTAGGTTACGCTTTAGTCCGCAGTAAACTTTAGATTTGAACTCGTCTTCCATCTCCAAATCCATTGCTTTTTCCATGATACATTCAAATAGTGCATTTCTCTGGAACAGGTATCTCCAATGGGGCTTGGATGGCCTCAAATGATTAATTATAGGACCACAGATAACCTATGATCCACACTTTCTCAGAAGTGGATTATCTAGTTTGTGAATTCTTTTGGATCTGTGGGGGTTTCATGTCTTTTGCTTCTCATCCCTTTTTTCCTCTCTTTGATCATTTAACCTTTTACTATCAATCCTAGTGAAACTTTTGTAAAAATAGGAAGAAAAATCAAAATGTTTTAGAATACTAAAAGCTGGTCTTTTGGCTCCTCATTAGTAAATTGGGTGGAAAAAATGGAAATTAGGTGATGAGAACAATAGAAACCCAAGGATTTGGCAAAAACTAGGCTTTGGAGTATTTGTTGATGTCAGTTTTTCTTTCTATCCCTGACCCCCTTTAGTAAGCACTGATAATTGAGATCTGGATAAACAAATAGCCATGAAAGAAACTCTCCGGGGTTTCGCCCTCCACTTCCCATGAGGCAGCAGCAGCAGCGGCTGGCAGGCCTAGCAGGTTCTGCTGGTGTTGCTGATTCCCCCATCTCCATTAGACACACTCAACAGCCACTGCCCCAGCCGGCGGGAGAGGGGGAGGGAGGAGGCACTGAACAAATGGACCTTGCGATGACTTGCAGCAGGGTCACAGAACTGCACCAGAAAATGGCTGAGAATGAACAAGAGCTGAAAGATTCTGGTTTGGGCCCGAATGGTGACAAAGCGGGCTAGCACTGAAAGCAGCCGTCAGAACATGTGAACATTATTTACAGGTGTCGGGTTTTTAAAGCATCCATTCAAAGCCATGGTCAACCACACGCAACAGAAGATGACAGAACATTTGGATGAACTATATACAGAATTTACATGAGCATTTACATCTGCCTTGCTAGAGGCCGCTAAGGTATTATTCCACACTCGGCTTAGACTTTTATCTTGGCGTGATTTTTCTTGAGACATTTTATCCCATCATTCCTATCACCACAATTGCCAACTGAACCAAAGTGGACCAAAAACAAATGCCTTTTTTTTTTTTTGTTATGATTATACTTGGTTTAGAAAAGACAGTGGAATATCACCCTTTGGTAAGATGCTAAGGAACAGACATCATTATAAGATATCTTGGAGATTCTTTCTGTCTGGCAATAGAAATATATTTCTTCATTTGTCAAGTTGTCGTTAAGCTTCTCAAATCGATGTTATAAAATAGACACCGACTTCCGAAAGATGGAATATAATTGAGAATATTTCCAAGTATCATACATGATGTTCACTTAAGAAAATCCCACTGTTGGACCCATGAACCAGTGTCATTTTGCACATGACATATTTCTTTCTCCTATTTCCCAGGGTAAAGCACTAGAAAGGTTGGAACCATATTTTGCCTCATTCCACCAGCCACATGACCAGCTAGTCTCCTGTTCCTATTTGGCAAAAGAGAATGGAGGCAAAGCTCTCCCAGGTAGTTCCAGCCCTACACATGTTTTTACCTGAGTATCCACCTCCTAAAGCTGGTAAATATAATGCACATCATGTGTAATATTATGTTCAAAGTAACACGAATGCGAGGGAATGAATGTGCACTAACATCAATGATGTGAGAGATCGCTTCTATCGTGCATCTAACCTGGGAGAATCTACTTCAGTGTTTGGGAAACTTGAATAGTTAACTGTCTATCATGTGGGACTTGGTTAGCCCACAGCATTTTCCTTTTTTTTTTTTTTTTTCTCTCCCACCTCCTTCTGTCATTTAAGCAATTTAATAAGTTATGGCCATTTTAAAGCACATGAATAAAATGATTGTTTGAAGGCTAAGTATTTATTCGCTCAATAATGTTCAGCCTTGATTCTCCCAGAGTTGGACATGAACTAAGGGTAACTAAGAATGTTTAACAACACCTGTATGTACCATTGTGTGTAGGACATGAGGAAGAGGGAGAGAAAGAAACCTATGTGTATGAGTGGTTGGGCTCCGAAAAGCTGGAGGCAAGAAGAAAGAGAGAGGGGAAGGAGACGGGGATAGCTAAGAAAACTCCTTCTGGCCCTTGGCAAGTAGTGGCCATTTCTCTTCCAGTTAGGTTTCAGGAGGCAGGGGCATGGTGAGGAATTGGGGGCAAAGGAGAAGAGAAGCTCCCTTCCTCCTATGTAGAGGCAGAATTGAAGTGATACCTTCCTGTATCTAGAAGGACATTTTTGATTGGCCCAATGATTATTTTTTCCCCTTGAAATTACCCATGCTTCATTGAGATCCTTTAAAAATGGAAATAGATTCTCGATAGAATAAGAGAACAATTCTTTTGGTTTTCTCAGGACTTTCCCAGAGTATTCATTTTCCATTTCATTTTCCCAGGACTTTTCTAGAGTATTCGTTTTCCATTTCATTTTCTCAGGACTTTCCCAGAGTATTCATTTTCCATTTCATACTCTGGAACACATGTAGAATATTTACATTTATTTTAGTAAACCAGCAGTAAGCTAATGCTGTAATGATCATAAATGACCCTAGCCAGCCAACTGTTTTAGAACTCTTGAGTTGAGCCTTCTGCGTCCTGTTACTAGAGCCTAATTTAGATAGTGCTTCTTGAAACGCTGAGAAATATCTACTTTTTCATATTATGTTTGGCATATACAGCTTGCTCCCCCTACGGACAGAGAAAATGGTTCTTCCATAAAATATTGGCTTGCTCTCTCTCTCTCCCTCTCCGCTCCTTCCTCATGTCTCTCTGCTTCTTTATGTGTCCTTCTGCATTCCTGTGTGTCTCTGTGTGTTTCTCTATCTCTTTGTGTCTCCATCTCTGTCTTTTCATGTTTTCTCTTGTTTGGAGCAGGAACTTTATAATATGATAAAAGAGCATCAAGGAATACCAACAGGAAGGGCTGAATGATATGAGGCAAGGACTTTTCAGTTGAAATAGTCTTTAGAAAAATGGCACAATGCCACAAAATTTTCTAAGTCAGAAGAGGAAAAGATGTTCACAACAACAAACAAGCTTGGTTCTAAAGTTAATTTACATTTTGCCTGACAGTCCTAGAAATAAGTCCTTTCCAGAGGATCTGGCTTAAAGGTATAGCACATCATTTAAGCAGGGAATTGCAGGACCTTGATACACACTTGGGACAAAGCACAGTTAAAGGCAAATTGCTGACATCTCTGTCCACCCCCACCTCCTCTACTCTCCACCCCACATTTTAGGAAACACTTCACACTAGGTATAAAGTAGATTCTGGGAGAGGGTGGGTGGGAGACTCTTTCTCACTCTTTGGGATTCCTTATTTTCCCTCTGTTGTGGGGTGGAGGGAACAGAGAATTCCTGAGAATCTGTAACTTGTCAATGGCTTGTTCTGAAACATTAGAATTTTTTTTTTTTTTTTTGGCAGCATGATGTTACAGATCACCAGGAAGCAGTATAGGAAAAGAATAAGATTTTCTTTTCACTCTTTTTTAAAAAAGAAAAAAAAGTGAAATTGAGAGATATTAGGGAAAGTTGCCCTAGATCTCTCTGTTGTCATTATTTATTTATTTTTTTGGGTAAACATGGTGATAAATAGTGATTGTTTCAAAGCTGCTCCCAAACAGCTAATAATCCCGACCAAAATGTACCAGGGGGGAAATATTGTTCTCATTTGAAGTAAACATGATACAGTAATAAAACTGATATGTAGGAACTAAAAACCAAGTGGATGGCTGAATATCTTACCTTAAAAATATAGCAGTATAGCTGCTAGAGACCTGTGAGATTAGAAAAAAAACAATAAAGGAAGAAAATGATCTAAATTATGTTAACATTACAGAATTTAGTGCACATAATAAAGCCAATAGACAACATTAAAAAGAGAAAACGTGACTGGAAAAAACATCCTTGACCACTTGTCTATAGAATTCACATCAGTCAAATCCGGGATCTTGACCTTAAGCTGTGATGCCCGTCTCCGGATACGCCCTTTGTTGTGAAGGGCGTGCCGGTCCAAAGCGCTCCGGCCATAGACCTCTCTGCTGGTGGGGGGCCTCCGGTACTGGATGCTTGCACTGTCGTAGGAATACATGGTAGCTTTGGGGTCACTAGCACTTGTAAGCACTTCTGAACCACTGGCTTCGTTCCTTATTTCCAGGGTGCTAAGAAGAATGTTACCATGGGCATCAACCTGGAAAAAGGGACAAGAAGCTTTAGATACATTTAGCCACAAATTCACGAACAGGAAAATGCTCTATGCCTTTATTTTTGTTTGTTTTGCTGACCAGTTATTGACTCACATGGATACTGGTCTCAAAAATCGGTGGGACTTTCTCCCTCATGAGATGCCTCTGTGGCGCACCCCATTATTATCTGAATGCCCAATCTGTCTGTCCTTCTCCCTTAACTCTGAATCCCTATAACCCCTACCCACTCAGTTTCCCACTTTGTGATTTCTCCTCCCACACCCCATTTCTGGAAGGTGCAGCTAATGGATATGGTTTTTGTAGAGAGATGGGTCTTTACTGCTTAGTTTCAAGAGATAGACAATACTCTGGTTATTGAATTGCCTGAAAGAGTGGAGTTTATACTTGAATATCCATTTGACATTTTGATAAGCTTCAAAAATTTTTTCTGTACCTTCTTTAAAAAATTCAATTTTATTTTATTTTCATCACTGTAATCCCTTCCTCCCACCTCCCTCTCCTCCACACTTGAGAAAGCTAGAAAAATAAAATGCATCACTAACATGTATAATTAAGCAAAACAAATTCATTATTCAAATGCATTAACCATGTTTATATATATGTAGATATATATTTATATTTACATACACATACACTTATACATACACATATACATATATATATATATATGTGTATATATATATATATATATGCATGCCTCAGTGACTCTTGACTCTACCTCTACTGGATGTAGGTAACTTGTTCATCATGAATCCTCTGGAATTGTGGTTGGTTCACAAATTTTTCAAAGTTGTTTGTTTTAATGTTATTGTTGCTTTTTAAATTATTCTTTTGGTTCTGCTCACTTCATTTTGCATCAGTTAGTACAAACCTTCCCAGGTTTTTCCTTGATCTCCTTTATTGATTCTTATAGCGCAATAGTATTCCATCACTTTCATGCACCACAACTTGCTTAGCCATTCCCAAGTTGTTGAACAGCCCCTCAGTTTCTAATTCTTTACCACGACTAAAAGAGCTGCTCTAAATGTTTTTGTACATATGGGTCCCTTTTCTCTTTCCTTCATCTCTGGCAATGTTACTGATAGATCAAAGACAGTTTAATAGCTTTCTGAATATAATTCCACATTGTTTTCCAGAATGCTTGGCAACATTTTTACATCTGTGGGTTACTAAGCAAGGTTGCCTGCTGAAATGATAGACTGAGGGCAAATAAAATAGAGGGTAGAAGAAAAACTACACAGGAAAAGAGTAAAGGAGGCAAACATAAAGTCAGTCACAGATTATTTATTAAGTACCTACTATATGCCACGAACTATATCAAACACTGGAGAAATGAAAGACAAAATATGATCCTTGCCCTCAAATAGCTTAGATTCTAATATGGATTGCTTCTGAGGTGCAGCCAGAAAGAAGGTAACTTAATCAAAAATTGAAAAGAATAATCTGTAATGGAGGGAGATAAAACAGAGCGGAATTCATAGCAAAAGTCACGCCATGTTGGACATTATGATAGACTAAGCTATATACATTTTCTATCTCTACATAGCTGATACTTTGGAATTATTTTCATTGTAATAAATGTCAAGTTATATGCTATTCTCTAAATAGCTTCATGACAATGTTTTTATTTAGATGCCTTGTCATAGAGGACAAGTATTTGAAAGAGATAATGATTTAAAGCAGACGGTCTTGACCTAGGGTCTGGGAGCTTTTCCTTCCTAAACTTACCTATTTACTCCCTCCTTCTCTCCTTCCTTCCCTCCCTCTGTCTGTTTGTCTATCTGTGTTTCTCTCCATCCATCCATCCATATGTCTTTCTATCTCTATATCTATCTATGCCTAAATGTATACATTATATATATTTAATTCACACATATCTCTATATTGATGATAATATTTCAATATAATTAGTTTCCTTTGTAATCCTATGTTAATTTGTTTTATGCATTTAAAAACCTTATTCTGAAAAGGAGTCCGCAGGCTTCATTAGGAGTCTATGAAACAAAAAACCTTAAGAACTTTCTTATTTAAGAAAAGAATCTCTCTCATTTCTATTAGTGTTGCAAAGTTCCTGGTCCCTTCCTTTGGAGTATGTTCTGGATGCTTTTATCTGATACACTAGAATTCCTTAACTAGTGCTCTACATTTGAATGAGGACCTCGTGGCCATTCCCTGATAGGAAGACTAATTTTAAAATGAACAGATACTCACATGCACTCCTAAATTAAGTGCAGATAGAGATATATTGGTATAGATCCTTGTTAAGTAACCAAATATCCCAGAGAATCACTTTTTGATAAGTTCGTTACAGTCTGAAATGTGTCACCATTTCCAGTGGGATTCCAAGTTTCCAGGATCTATAGTCTTTATCACCTTGGCGGGTGAAGCATCTCTCACACCTGGACTCAACATCTGCAGTACCTTATGGGCTCATTTTAAAAGCTTCAATGCAGCTACTTCAACCATAAATCAAAACAAAGCACACATTTCTGCAGGCTGAGTGCAGCTGTCCGTTGACATGACTGTCCAGCAAAGGCTCACAGAAGGCCACTTGTGTAATAAATGAGCAATGCCATTCCATGCCCAGAGGCAACAAGACAGAAAACTCTGGGATGCTCACGGTTATGACTAGGGCACATAAGCCATTTATATTAAATTGTTTACAAGGTCCATAGAGCAGTAGAGGGATCAGTCAACCTTTACATTGAAGAGAAAAGAATCTAATATTTTCTTCTGCTACATTTAATTCAACAAAGGGTAACATTTTAAAATACAATTTGGAATGCATTCTATATATAACTTCAGATAATACAGCTGGGAAGATGAAGTGGCCAGCTTCCTTTGGTTGTTGATATATTTTCTGAATCTGATTTTGGAAAATGGAAAAAGAACAAGTAGAATCTTAGCAGACAATAATAATGATAATAATAATACATAGGAAATATTTTGTAGTTTTGCAGAGTCAGTAGGAGTAGAAATCTTGTTGTAGCTGTCTCCTTACTCGCCTGAAATATTTGCTACCTGTGTGATCCCACAAAATTCTGTGCCTCAGTTTCCTCATATGTAAAATGGGCATAATAATAACATTTATCTCAGAGAGAGAGAGAGCGATGGTGAAGATCAAATAAGATCATCTGTGTAAAGGAGTTTTGCAAACCAAAAATGTTACATAAATTTAACTTATTATGCTTTTATGTCTTTCATTAAAAGAGATCATTTATTACTGGTATGAGGAGACTTCTACCCATTTTAGGGATGAGAAAACTAAGGCCTTGAAAAGTTATGTAATGTGCCCATGGTCTCATGGCAGTGGATATCCAAGTCAGTCTCATACCCTTATATGCTTATGTTCATTGTTTTCTGTAATATCTCTGATTGTGAAAAGGATGGTAATTTTGGGTTATGTATTTATTTTCCTTTATGACTTGTTTATTTTTTATTTCTATAAGCATTTGTAATCTGCCTTTCACATATTCTTCCCCTAAGAGAACAACGTTGACAACAACCCTTGAAAAATAAAGCTTTCATCATAAACTTGCATACTTCAGCATACACATTCCCTCATTGTCCATGCCTGGAACTCTATTCCTCTCTTGTATTTTAAGTTCATCACTTTCCTGGCAGGAGCTTGGTAGTATATTTTATCTTCTTTCTCCTAGACTTGTGATTTATCATGCACTGATCCGAGTTCTAAAGTCTTTCAATGTTGTTTTTCCTCTATAATGGTGTTGTCATTGTATAAGTTGTTTTCCTAGTTCTGATGACTTTGATCGGCATCATTCATAGAGGTCTCCCCAGTTTCGCTGCTGCTGCTGTTTATTTTGGCAAGACTTATGGCATTATTCTATTCCATTCGTATACTGTTCTTTACTTAGCTAGTCTTCAATGGGAGGATACTCCTTGTCTTCCAGATCTTGGCTACTACGAAAAGAGCTGCTATAAATGTTTTTGTATACATAGGTCTGTTTTTCTTTCTTTAATTGTTTTGGGGCAGAGGTCTAATAATGGTCAAAGGAATGCACAGTTTAGTAACTTTTGGCACACAGTCCCAAATGATTTTCTGGAATGGCTAGACTAATTCATAGCCCCCCTAACAGTGCATCATGGTGCCCGTGTGCCTGTAAAGTTTTCCTAGTTCCTCCTCCTTAATCCCAACTTGAAAGACCTTCTACAAATCTAAAAACAAAAGATTTCTAATCCAATATACTATGAAATCCCATCTAACAAGTCAAGTTTTGTTATAGTCTATTTTTAAAAATGGGTGATATTTATTTTATTTAATTTGCATTATATTTAATATATACATTGAAATACCTTTTTTTTTTTTCTGAGGCAATTGGGGCTAAGGGTCACATAGTGTTGTGTCTGAAGCCATATTTGAACTCAGGTCCTCCTGACTTCAGGGCTGGTGCTCTATTCACTGCACCATCCAGCTGCCCCTATACATTGAAATATCTTAAAAATTGACCCCTTAGTGTTTAAAAATTACTGCATGGATTACTTCTGTGTGAACTTGGTTTGGTCTTCCTGACATTCTTTTAGTTTCTGAGATAGTGCCTTTTGTTGTTTTGTCCAATTAATTTTCAGTCACGTCTGACTCTTTCTGACCCCATTTAGGGTTTTCTTGATGAAGGAATGGAACTTTTGCCTTTTCCTTCTTCAGTTCATTTTTACAGATGAGAAAACTGAGACAAACAGGGTTAAGTGACTTGTTCAGGGTCACATAGCTAGGAAGTGTCTGGGGCTAGATGATAGCATGTAATATTATGAAATTCAATAGTTATAAATGTAAAGTTTTATATTTGAGTTAAATAAAAACCCAGAGATTTCATGTATAATCACTGGGAGAGGGGGAGAGAGGTATGATTATAAATCAGTTAGTTTGAAAAAAAGCCTGAAAGTTGGGTGATATGCGAAAAGGAAGTGCAGTCTTAGGCCATATGAAGAGATGAAAAGGAGGCTATTGTTCAGTTATATATTGCCCTATTCTGACCAGGTACGCTCACTTATGGAAGAATATTTAGAATCTAGAGACTTTTCAGAGCAGGACAGCTAGTATGGTGAAGACCTGAGAGCTGATGCTACCTGTAGATTAATGAAAGGAATTGGTAAAGTTTTGCTCCAAGAAGAGAAGACTCAGGGTAGACATGAAGAGTTGGCTGTGGAAAGGTATTTGGTTTTTTTCCATTTAGCTCTGGGATGAACCAGGAACATTGAGTGGACATAGCAAAGCACCAGATTTAAACTAAGGAAAACTTGGGAAAAACTCTAATCTCAGTACAATGTGGTGCTGTAGGAAATAGTGAGTTCTTACTTATTTGAAGTCTTGATGCAGATGTTGGAAGCAGTGGCTGTGTATGTTTTAATGGAGATTCCTTTGCGAGGCCCGGATTAGAGTAGATGGCTGATGAGATCGCTTGCATCTTGAAAATTCTGTGATTCGTCTGGTTTTGATGGTTGAGTCCCAGTTGAGAGAATAGATTGCTATGGAAAATTTGACTAATCTCTTTTATTTTTCTTTTATTTATTATCCTCCTTCCACTTTTGCTTTTGCTACATTCAGGATTTTTTCCCACTATTTTGCTGTTTTTCTAGGAAATATTCAATATTGGTAATTTTCAATATATCTCAAAGAAGAAAGATATCAAATGATTTGAAATAAGATCTTAAATCCATATAATTAATTCAATACCTTAATGAAATGATCTAGATATATTTTAAGGGTGTCTCTTCTCTTGAGAACATGTGAAAGGAGCAGAACCAGGGCACATTTAGGGTTAGGGTTATACAATAACAGCAAAAATGTGTGATGATCAACTATGGAAGACTTGGTTCTTCTTAGTGGTCCAGTAATCTAAAGAAATCCCAATAGTCTTTGGGCTGAAAATGCCATCTGCATCCCAAAAATCCAAAATAAAACTAAGGAGATTGAATGTCAATCAACACATGTTATGTTCACTTCTTTTTTTCTGTTTTTTTTTTTAATTTTCCCATGGTTTTTCCCTTTTTCTCTGCTTTTTCTCTCCCAACATGATTTATAAAGCAATGTGTTTTAAAAACAAATTAATTAATTAATTAAAAATAAAAATAAAAAGGCTTTGACAAAAATGAAAAAAAAAAAAGAAAATACGTGAAAGGAAGAGATCATCTTTTGCAGAAAACTTTCTATGACATGCCTCATCTTCATAGTATCAAAAGTGCCTAAAAGAGATAACTAAAATTCCTATGTGTTTATTGAAAACGTTGATTTGAAAAGTGAAATACAGCTTTAATTGTTCTGTTTTAACAAGTGGCTCCCATGCTGAGATTATACAAAATAGTGATAAATGCTTATTACTCTCTGGAAAGGTCTACTTTAGAGAGCAAAGTTGTTCCCCGTAGACAATGGGATTCTCTGGGAGTCTCTTTCTATGGATTTCTCTATGGTAGCTGTACCAATCTCAAGTGTATTGATCATTCTAAGTTTCAGGAGTAATTGTTGCATAGGTGGAAGAAGTACTTTATAACCCTTTCAGAAATCTTTCCTCTTCTTCCATGAGTCTTGCCTCACCAGGATCAGACCATTTCTATTGTGCTGGGAGATAACTGGACGTTGTAGAGTATCATGTGTCTTCATATGTATTTGCAAACATGGAAGAGGCTTTTTTGATAACACTAAAGGAGAGGACTTCAGCTGAATAAATCACAGAGGTTTCCCTGACATTTTAAAGATAGATGGCAGGAGAAATATGCATTTGAGATACATTAAAAAATCCACAGTGATTCCTGTCACTGTCTCTCTGCTAATTAAAAAGTGAAGAGTGTAAAGGAAAGAAAATGGATTTGCTAAAACCTGAAGATTACTGGGAAAAGAGCTGGGCTGGAGCCAGTGACTTCACACATCCTACATGAGGGGTCACCCAGCAGAGTCTGGTTGGGTTTGCTCAGTTGGGGTGCTAAGGCTCCTATCAAAGGGATTTGGCTCAAAAACTATTAAAACCCAGTTGAAGAGTGCCAAGAAGTCTGTAATAATCCAAAAATTGGGAGAGGGATGCTAAGGCCTACCTGAAGTCAGAGTTGCCGTAGACTGTTCACTGTGGTCATTTGGGTAAATGGAACTGTCCTGGGGGGTAGAAGTTACCCTTTGGGAGAGCCAACTTAAAAGTCTGTTTTCCTAGTTGGATCTCTGACTGAGTTCATGGACTTTGTGAGTACATTGAAGGTATTTTAGGATTCCTTGTAAAATCCAAACATTATTTCTAAAGGGCTGGTTAGTGAACACCTAGAAAAGGAGGCAGTGATGACGAAGAGCCAGGAAGGCTTCATAACTCCTGGCAGTGCTGGACTCTTTTATTTTCTGTTAGGGTCATTCAGCTTGCAGATGAAGGGATACTATGGATATAATTTACCTAGATTTTAGCAAAGCATTTGATAAAATTTCTCTCTATTCCTGTGGAAAAGGTGGAGACACGTGGCCTGGAAGAGAGTATAGCTGGATGGATTTGGAACTGAGCATCCCTGATGGCTTGCTGTTACCTTAGACATAATGTTGGTCCCTAGATATCGGCTGTTTAATGTCTTGTTAATCCTTGGTGAAGGCATATGTGGGAAAGGGAAAAGGAAGGGAATAAGCATTTATTAAGCTCCTGTTATGGATCAGGGTCATGACAAGCCCTTTAATTTCATAATTTCACAAGTACAAAACGGGGAGGTCTGGCTATAAAGTTATTCATCTGAACAGGGTCTGGGGGGTAGGGGGGAAGACTGCAAGCTCAACAATATGTTATGAGAGTCATCGGAATTGTGTCAAAGGGGCCTAGTGTTTAGGAGCAGGGAGGTGACAATGCAGCTCTACTCTATTCTGATCTACTTGTATTGCTATAGCAGTGTGTTTTGTGCTAGTCAGTTAGGTGGGGCAGTGGGTAGAGCATCAGGCCTGGGGTCAGGAAGACTCATTTTTCCAGAGTTCAAATTCATTTTCCGATACTTCCTAGCTGTTTGAATCTGGGGAAGTCACTTTCCCTATCCTGTTTGCCTCAGTTTCCATATCTGCAAAATGAGCCAGAAAAGGAAATAACTCCCAAATGGGCTCACAGAGTCCGACAGGACTGAACACAACTCGAAAACATTCTAAGAAGGAAATGGGCAAGCTCATGTGTGCAATAAGCCGGTGAGAAGATCTGTGTCAGGGAAGGGTCCCTGGAAGGAGCCAGGCAGGTTTACAACAGAGAAGAGAATACTTGGGCTGGGCTTAATTGTTATCTTCAAGTAACAGAGGCAGGTAGCGGGTCCAGGGGACAGCGCGCTGGGCCTGGAGGCCGGGAGACCCGAGTTCCCCGCTGGCCTCAGATGCTTCCCAGCTGGGGGACGCTGGATAGGTATTACCCCTTGTTCATCTCTGTTTCTTCAACTATACAATGGAGATA
Source organism: Antechinus flavipes (assembly GCF_016432865.1). Lineage (NCBI taxonomy): Eukaryota > Metazoa > Chordata > Mammalia > Dasyuromorphia > Dasyuridae > Antechinus > Antechinus flavipes. The sequence continues at coordinate 35,502,456 of NC_067403.1, read as the reverse complement.
ATAATGGCATCTTCCTACAGAGTTGTTGTAAGGATCAAACGAGTTGATATTTGAAAAGCAGTGAGCACAGTGCTTGGCTCATAGTAGGAGCCGAGCAATGCAACAATGAATAACGATCTGTTGAGCTATTGGCTCTGGCTATTAGCTAGTAAGTATGTGAAGGGCCGTCAGGGGGAAGAGAGGTTAGACACAACTAGAATAAATGGATAGAAGTCGGGGAGCTGTCTGCCCTATGTCCTTTTTCCCTTTCTCCATGCATTGTCATGTCATCTCTCACCTGTCATCTCTAAGCCAGTGACACTCAAATTTCCATGCCTACCCCTGGTTCTCTCCTGAGCTTCCAAACCATTTTACCAATTTACTGGTGGATATTTCCACAAAATGTCCTCTCAGGCATTTTAAACTCAACACTTTGCAAACAGAACTCATCTTTATCCCACCTCTCCATAAAGACTTTCCTATTTCTTTGGGGACACTACCTCCTTCCAGTTACCTTGGGGTTATCTGTAACTAGTTACTCTTCCTTACCCGCCACTTGCCAAAACATGTTTATTCTACCTGGGAAACATTTCCAATCTTTTCCCTTCTTTCTGTTCATGGAGACATCACTTCAGTTATTACTTCTCACATGGCTTAGTGTAATAGCCTCCTAATTGGTCTTCCTGACTCTATTCTTTCCCCCTTTTCTAATTCGTTGTCAACAGAGGTATTCCTTAAGTGTAGATCCAGTCAAGTCGCATACATGCTCAGGAAACTCTAATGCATCACGATTCCTTCTAAGATTATATAAACAGAAAAACAGCCTTCTCTCCCCACCAAATCCCTCTGTTTGACATCGAGTCTCTTATGGTCTGGCTCCAAATTATTTTTTCAGATTTATTTCACATTATTCCCTGTCATCTACTCTTAGGCTTAGCCAAGTTGATCTACATGATGTTTCTCATATATAATATCTCATCTCCCACCTCTGTGCCGTTGTATACCTGATAAACTCATCTCAACTTCTTAGAATCATTCATTCTGTTCTAAACTCAGTTCAAGGGCTGTTTCCTGATGAAGGCCTTTCCTGATCTTACCAGCTATTAATGCCTCATCTCAGATCAAGATTACTTGGTATTTTTTGTATATATTTAATGTTTACTTATCTTTGTACATTCTGTTCAAATGACCTACTCTCTTCTCTCTCTGTTAGAATCCAAACTCCCAAGAATCACGGACTGTTTTATTTTTATATGCCCAGTGACCAACATTGCTTGGCACAGAGAAAGCATTTGATAAATGTGTGTTAGATTAGATTTGATGAAAGTAAAAACAAGACAAAAACAAAAGAAAACAAAACTTCCTTTTGGATATATTGAAAAGAAAGAACATAGATTTTCTGTCAAGTTTTTCAATGTGAAATATATTTATATCTGTCCAGTGGAAAAGACATGTCCCTTTCCTGGTCATCTCTTTGTGTTTTGATATTTTGATTAGAAGACAGATTGATATAATGGACTGGGTACAAGTCAGTGAATTGGTAGACCACCAGAGAATGAAGATATCATTTTTAGTTTGATTTGTGATTCGGTGTAACACCTTGAAATAAAATCTAAATAAGTAGCATTTTTCAAATGAGCATTTTGTCTGTAATTTTAACAGTTTTCAAAAGAAATGTTACATAAGTCAAGCCAACAGAAACTAAAATAGGTCTTAGAAGAACAAATGGATGAATAATTATCCTCATTGAGGTCACAGATCACAAGAACTGCTAGTTGTAAGAATAAAAATGGTAACAATGCTTTGAATTTGTACATCATCACTCATGCTGAGAATTCAAAGTGGGTTTACATCTATTATCTCATGCATTAGAATAGTTTTAGTCCTACTAATTTTATTTGATAGATGAAGGTACTAATTTCCTGACTTCTCACCTAATTCTCCCATACTGAATTTATACTATGGACCCACCAACTTAAATCAGGGTATCTCAAACTGAGGTTCAAAGAATAGCTTTTGAGAGAAGTAAGACATCACTTACCTTTGTAATTTCAATGTGCTACTCTTAGAAAACCACATTGCACTGCTGAGCACATTTTTCAGATTAATCAAACAATTCTTCAATAAACTTCTAGATTCTATTGAAGATTAAATGCAACTACGGACTATTCCTGAGAACGTTTTCCTGATAAGAAAATGAGCAAATGTTCAATTGGTAATGCACCATACGCTACCTGGACTTTATTCATCTCCAGTCTGTTCTTCTCATTAGCTCCCTGGTCGGCTTTCCCAGCTCCCTTTTTCTGAGGGCCTCTCCCGAAGAATATATAATTTACAAAGGCATATTCGAGCAGCGCCAGGAACACAAACACAAAGCATCCCATCAGGTAAATATCAATTGCTTTGACATAGGGGATCTTTGGCAGAGTCTCCCTGAGGTGAGTGCTGATGGTGGTCATGGTTAGCACGGTAGTGATTCCTGTAAAACAGAGAGACCAAACTTGACTTAAAGCAGCTTTGAGAAGACGTTATCTTGGATACAGAGGGCTGATCATTCCATCTTATGACTATTCTCCTGGAACAATGGTTTTAGTATGACCAGCTATTTGGCAAAGGAGGGAAGACATTTTTTTTCTTATGGCCAGGTTGCAGCCTATATAGAGATCTCCTTCAGGATACTTAAAAATATTAATTGATTTTTGTAGTATGCTGACAAGATATTCACTTCTGTGATCTTATGAATTTTGTTTTCTGCATTTAAAAACAGTATCCTGAGAAGAGATCCATAGGCTTTGTTATTTATCTTTCCTTTTCAAAGACTATACATGAATTAGATTTAAATGAGGCAGAGTTTCATCAAAGTCCAGCAGCAAGACCAAAGTCAAGGCTTTATCAGAATGTCAAAAAAGATCAAGACACTAATATAATTTCCCACTGGCCAATAGAGCAACTTGTTTCAACAAATTCAGCATTAGATTGTGATGTAACACTCTTGCGATTATTCTGGAGAAGTGGGGAAAATTCAACGATTTGCACAAAGATATTGGTTTTAGAATTATTTTCTAAAAATGTATTTTTTTGTTAGTGGTATTTCCCAGACTCATCCTAGATCACTTCCCTCTAAAGTCTAATATGGAAGCATATAAATGCTTCTAAAAGAACTGAGTTTGAAGTGAAGCATTTTAGGACTGTAAACCTCATAGTTCAAGAACTAGTCTGTTTAGCTTATCTTGTGAAGTATGGTCCTAGTTTAAATTATACACAGTTCAGATTGGTAACAGATTGGATATTCTATGATGATCAAGATGATCAATAGAATCAGGAAGTGAAGGTGGAGAGCTTCAGAAGGTGACCTTTAGACTGATTCAGTTGTGGTAGTTGGGCAAAAGGTACCCCAGAAGTTGTATATAAGAGAGAGGAAATGAAAAAATGTAACCAAAAAGAGTAGAAGAAGAAAAATGGGAAAGAGAATAAATTTTACAGAGAATGTCACAAGTAAAGGCAGCAGACTAGAAAACTTAAATACAAAAGAAGGTTGCTTTTAAAGAATTCAAGAAGACAATAATGTGACTTAGAAAATAAGATGATTTTGGCCTCTTTCCTGCAGGCAAGGAAACATCTATGATTTAGACAACACAGAGTTACTACAGCAGAAAAAAATAAAAAAAAATAAAATGAGATGAGAAATTGCTTTAAATGTAATGAGCTGATAAAGGCATATCAATCACTTTCTTACATGGTGATGTTACTTTGAAGAAAATAACTGTGTATAATGTATGTGTGTATATATGTCATGGCTAAGGAGTAAAAAGAGAATAATGCTCACAATAGGAAAGAACAATTTATATTAAAAATTTTATTGAATTTCTTTTTTTCACATCTATTCTAGAGGGTAATTTTTCATTTGTTTAAATATGAAGCTCTAACTTATTTGTGGTTACAGACAGTATAAGCAAATAATAATGGATTTTCAATTATCACAAACCATACATATGTATGTTATAGTAAGTGATTTGTATATTCTTCTTATTTCTGAAGTGTTCAGTAGTTGATAAGGGACTAAGTACTTGACCTTGTATGCTTTATGTCCTTGGCCAACAGACATAAGCTGTAGAGACACAGAATCTAAGGTCTGAGTGTGAAAGGATGCTCTCTTTTAATTTTGTCCAGTAACTTCAAAGGAAATTTATATCCTAGCCTACTCAAAGCATTGGTTCTGTATTGGTACGTGTGGATGAATTACTAAGTGTGATAAGTGAGCCGAGTCCAATATAAAATAACCAAGAAGACACATGAATGCCAAAGAAAGGCTGAAACTCACCCCCATCAGCCTCATACCTTCTTTTCTTCCCAATGAATCCTTTAAACTTTGAAATATGGCTTTTTTGCCCTGTGACCCAGTAACTACTCAGCTCTGCTATGATTAATTCCTGATTTTGTTCCCCAAGAAGGAAACCATTTTCTGCTCATTTCTAATCACAAATCATTAATGTATTTGATGAATAGCCCTTGTCTTCTCCTGGCATAATGAGCCCCACTTAAAAGAAATGGGAGCCAGTACAATTTACTCTAGCTAAAATTCCAGAAGATTATTTTTCAAACTACCAAAATGGTGCCTTGAAATGTTACTTGTCATTCTGAATAGGTAAGTTTTTTCCCCTCAAATTATTTTGAGAACGAGGCCAGATAAATGTGCTCCGATACATGAAACCAGAAATAAAAATGAAACAGCATATTTAAGAAAATACACATTCTCTCAGAATCTGTATATAGAAACAACTGTTGACAGTCTTCGAACAGCTAATTTGCATGTGATATTTCAGAATATTATTTGAACTTAAAATATTAGATTGTCATCCAGTCAGTGGACTATCTAGTATGTTCTCATGATTAGCGATGCGATTTTAATTGTTTGGAAAGTTTTCAGAATAAGAAAATTGTGTGCTTGTACTTGCTGCAATCGGTGGAACACATTAGCATTTTGCTAGTTTGGACGCATGTTACCTAGTGCAACTCTGGCTGCAGAGGCGTCGTAGTTGATCCAAAAAGATACCCAGGACAGAATCGTAATCAGTGTTGAAGGCATGTAAGTTTGCAAAATGAAGTAACCGATATTTCTTTTAAGCCGAAAACTCAGTGACAACCGTGGATATGCCCCTGGGTTTAAAAGAGAGAGAATCGGATTATGAACACTCTAGGGCTACCTCCTCCCTTCTAACCACTCCTCTCTTCTCTTACTATTTTTGTATTTATTTGGTAGGGATGTTCTCACCTGTTGTGAATTCCACCTTCTTTGACACCATTTTATAATCCACAATTGAAAACTGAGGCAGTTCAATATTGTTAACTCCCGATACTGCACTTTCTCCTCCATTCCAGTAAAATTCAATGTCATCAGTGGTGTAACCATCTGAAACAAGAAATACACAATTGTTATCCAGAGATAAATTCTAGGTTATCTATGTATATATGTAGGGAAAAAATGCTCTTGAAACTAGGACTATTCCCAGACTGCAATTGGTAAGGAGGCCAATTTAAAGATTGACTCTTAATGGAGACCTTTTGAGTGGAGGTGATTTGATTCCTGATAACTGGGGGATATTAGGGATCAGATTTCAGACTACCTTTGACTTTAAATCTTGGAAAGGAGGGAATAAGAAAAAGAATGAATTGAAACAAATGACCACATTTTAAAAATTCTTGTTTCAGACTCAAGGTATTGTTACTGAATAACGTTGGGTTCTTTATTCCAGGAGGAGGAGAGACAAGAGGTCAATTTCTGTTTAGATCCAGTTTTATTATATCTTAAGTTAAGAATGAAAATTTTATGAATTGTGAATTCCTTGGATATTTTCATATCCTAATCATTTAGGAATCATTTAATAAGGAAATAGTTTAATTAAGATTTTTTTTTTAAAGGATTGCTCTTAGGTCTTCAACTTAGGAGGGCTCATAAATCAGTCTTCATTCCTAGGTTTAAGTATGTGTGGATAGCTCTTTCCCTTATACTCTCATTGAAGATTTGAGTATATGATAAACATACGTTCAATTCAATAAATACCAAGTATCTATGCTGTACAAAAGTATGATAGAAATTCATTAGAACAAGGAATGAATATATTTAAAATGTAATATAAATATTTAAACATTGGAGGCTAATTAGGGGAATTCATTAATCAACTTGAGGAATTGTAGGGTAATTATAAATAAATCTGATTTCATGTATCCATAAAGGTTAGGGAAATGTCCATTTGCCTCATTTGCAACTTAGTGTGGATCACTTGGGAATACATTTATTGGCTTAGAGAAATACAGATGGATGGGACTATAAGATGGGGTTTATTAGTTGGCCTTACTTTACTTCCTCTCCTTTCATCTCCCAGGGAGTCTGAGAAAGCAGCAGGGCTATGGGTAGATCGGGGTGGGGAAAAAAGCCTTCTTCCCCTACTCCCTCCCTTGCAAAAATGGCTGCTGTTGACTGAGCACAGGGGGTTTTGTGTGTTCTTATTTATACCTCCTGACTAGGTAGTTGCTGTACCCTGAATTCTTGGACACTGAAGACCTGGACCCAACATTGGAGATATACTGAGAGAGACATGTGCCAATTGTATATAGTCCCAGGATAAGTGAATCAAGACATTTTTGTGGTCTTTGTATTTCTGTTGGGCGGATTAAAAGACGCTGTCTCCTTTGAGTACGAGTAAGTATGCTGGTAAATGTTAGTTGATTATTTAGAAATGAATAAATAAAATATATTATATATATTTTTCATTATTAATACTTTCTTCATCATTTTCTTGAGTTTAAATGATCACTAAAACAATAGATCAAAACCCAATTTGTCCTATTTCTGAGGTATAAATGTTCATCCTAAAAATTTAGCAATCAGCTAGTGATATAGTTGACTCCAGAACAAATCTTGTTGACTATTATAAATATCCAAATTAAGTACAAAGGATCCATGAAGGAAGATTCTATCTGCATCAAGAGAAAGAACTGATGAATAGAAATATGTACAAAATAGTAAACACATCTGTTTAATGGTAGCCATTTCTAGGGTGGGAACAGGGGAGGGAAGAAAAAAGAAAAAAATAGAATGTTACATGACAACTTTATTATATATTTAAAAGAAATAGTGAGTTATACATAACCACCCTTTTTTCCTCTCCCTATTCTACTGTTATGGAAATGCCTTTTTATTTCTTAAGTTCAAAATAAAATAAAATAAAATTAAAGAAAAAAAAAGAAGTTGGATCTACTTAAGTAGGGCCTGTGACAGAGAAAAGCCTTTTATGAAGATTTGGACCTTTTGGTTTGGAAGAAGCCATCACAAGTGATAAGACGAAGGAGAATTGAGTCAAGCTCTCTCCCTGGATTCTGAAATGCAGAGTGAGTGAAGAATCTTTTTCAGAAACATGTTTACATGATAGACAGATATCCAATGAAAGATTAGTGACTGACAATATTATTTGATGATTTTAAAGAATATAAAGGAAGAGAGAGGATTATTTGTATCCCTGATGTCTACCAAAGGGCCTAGTACAAATGGGCTAAATAAAGAAACATATGCAGATTGCCTGACTTAGAAAAATTTGCTTTACTTTTCAAGTCTCTTAATAATAGGAGATTTAAGTGAAATAAATCTGAACAGTATAGTGAACTAGAGACAAGTCCTCCCATCAACTCCCCGCTTTGTCCTCCAGTTCTCAGAGGCTAGTTCATATGCAAAGCTAGAGACTCACAGGCATTCCCTGCCACCTCCCCCAGAACCCGCTTTTGCTGGGAATTTGCCTACAACCTTACTTCCTTCTAATCCATAATGTTGTTCCTTGATAGTCCCTTATTTCTCCTGCCTCCCAAGTCCCACCCTCTTAATCTGTGTCCTTGACATTTTTTTTTTTTGACTTTTTGTGGCCTCTTGGCAGCCTATTTTGCCCCAGTTTCTGATCTCTCAATTTTTGATTCCATCTTGTTAAATGAGTCCTTGTTGCTGCTGCATGATGGGATTGATTCTGGTAGAAATCTTCATCCTGAACTGCAAGCTAAGTAAAGTTAATTTGGCCACAATTATACAAACACACATACATTCACACACACATATATGTATAGATGTGTATGTAAGTGTGTATATATGTATATGTATATAAGTGTGTGTGTATATATATATAAAAACTTGGGGCTCAGGGAGGGCCCAAGTTCTGACCCCTGACAATATGCAAAGGCGAGAGCCGCAGTGGGAGTCAGTGCACTATGGCCATTCAGCTAGCTGCTGGAAGCTTAAATCCTAGCTCTAGCCCTGCGGTGTTAAGTAAGGCTGTCAGCCACAGAGAGTGCAAGCCCTAGGGAAAAAAGCAGGTGGGACTGAGACTGAGGGGCAGGGATGCTCCACAGCTGGGGCCGATGTGAAGACAAAAAGGCAGGAACTGGCCCCTCCTTTGTCCCACAGCTAACGTGTGTCGGGGGATGGACCCCCAGACAGGCCTTCCTGCCTCTGGCCAGCCTCGCTGCTGCTCAGGACCATGTGTGACAACATATGTCGAAGGGCAGTAAATACAAAGTCATGTCTGAGCGGAGTATAGAGAACATGGAGAAAACCGTGGGAGGGAGAGCTCAGGGCAAAGAGCCTCGAATGCTGGGCAAAGAGCTTGACTTGTAGCTGAGTGCGGGATCAGAGAGGGAGCTGAGGAAAGCTAAGATGGCAGCAGCTGGAGGACGGGGCTGCAGGGAGAGCAGTCGGAAGGCCCCTTCGGGAGCTGGGGCAGGTATCCAGGTGAGCCGTAATGAGGGCCTGTGTTATGGAGGCGGCAGGGACAATAGGGAGGGAACACTTGAGCGCCGAGGCAGCTGACAGTCTTTGTGTGGCTCGCCATTGTGGGAGGTTGTAATGGCCTTCAAGTGCTTTTAGAGCTCCTGGTCTTGGTCTTTAGCTGAGGCTCATTTGGATTTTGTTTGGGGCCTAGTGTTTGAGGTGCTGAGATAATTATGGTTGTTTTGCTCCAAAAAAGCCAATTTAGTTTAAGATAGGCTACAGATTCTCATGGGAATGCAAGGGAGGAACAGAGACCCAGAAACCCCCGCTCTTATCCAAAGGGCGTAGGAGAAAACTCCTCGGAAAGCTGGCATCCATTTACACACTCCTAAACAACCTATTTACCCAAGATTTTCCTTTACAAATGGATGACTTCAAACAGTGACTGAAAGTCCAAACACACAGATATTAAAACTGTTGTTTCCTTAGCAACGGGAAATATGCAGAAGCTCTCAAAACTTCCTCGGAGACTCTTGGGACTCCTGAGCAGTTCAAAAAGGAAGAAGAAAACAGATTTGAAGTCAATGGATTGTGATGGTCTGAACCAACACGAATGCAGAAGTATCTAAGATATTAGTGCTGCCATTTCCTATGTGAAACACTGTCAGTTTGTAGCTAGAAATAAAGATCGCTCGTATCCATGCCCTCTAAGCTCCTGACGGGGCTAAATTTGGGCTGAAGAAGTTTTTAGAGAGCCCGATGGGACTCTGGGCAAGCTGCTTCCCATACTACATTACGTCTCCCACTTCCACACTTTTGAGCAGGTGGATTCCCCTGTGGGGGATGCAATCCTCCCTATCATTCCAGCTTTCTTTCAAACATAACTGTAGCACCTTTCTGATCCCTCCCCCTGCCCCTGTATCTGTTCTCTCCTTCTGAAATTACTTTGTGAATACTTTGTAGTTATTTATTTGTGTGTTGGGACTTTGGGATACTTATTAGCTGTGTGATCTTGAGCAAATTACTTCATATTCCTTAGCTCCAACTTCCTCATCAAGAAAATTGAAATAATAATAGCATCGATCTCATAGGATTGTAATAAGGAACAAATGAAATAATAGATGTAAACTGCTTTGGGGGACTAAGTGTTAACTGTCATCCTCATTATTATAGGTCATATTGCTCCATCCCAGTAGGATGTAAGCTCTTGGAGGGAAGAGAATGTTTATTTTTGTGTGTCCTGGCATACAATATGCCTTGTAAATAGTAGGTATTTAATAAATGTTGTTTTACATTCCTAATGAATTTATGGAAAAGAGTCATTTTCAGGTAACTTAATATACATTTTTGATGACTGGTGTTTTCAATCAATTAGTCAACAATTATTTAATCAGTTCCCTACTATATGCCCAGCATTGTGATAAGGCATACAGAGATAAAAAAGAAAGAGTCCTTATGTTCAAATTGTTTACATTCTATGATTTAGTTTTTTAAATCCCTATTCAAATGGTTATATTTTCCTTTGTTGAATACCACATAATAATTAGCATCTTTTCGCTCCTCCTAACTCTCATATAGGATTGAAGCATCTGAGGCCATAGATTTATCAATAAATTAAAGTAGATATCACTTAGGGACCATTCCAGTTGTCGAATTTGTATAAGATGATGAGTTCTTTTTGGAACTTCTTTGGGAAACCTTGACCTAAATCACTAGTCCATTTTCCCTTCCCCCAACTTTTACTTCCATTGTTTTCCAGGGTAGAGCTTGGACTTAGAGATAGAAGCAGTTAGCAGGCAGTGAGTTTAATGGGCCATCTCACCTTTCAATAAAGTACTTTCATATTTCTCTAGGGTGAAAGCAGCAAAGATAGAAATCTTGAGGAAATCTTAGCCTCTTTTTTTTTTAAGTGGACAAAGTTTGTCCCTCACTTTATTCATTCATTCATTTAGAATGCATTTTTTTTGATAGTCTACTCTGTGCTGACGACACTATATAGATGAATACAGAATGGCCCTCTTTTTCCTAGCTTAAAAGGAATTGCTAGGAATATGAAAATTTTATGTTTGTGTCCATATACATAAGGTAAAGAATTGAGGCAAACTATCCAGATAGTTGAAGTAGACATCACCCTTAAAACAGACACAAACAAACAACACCTCAATTTTCTGGTCAATTTAGCTTAAGATAGAGTACTAAATTCTCATGTGAAAGCTGAGAAATAATAGAGACTTATCATACCTCCCATGGAACCCAAATATTCCAAAGACAAGGGCACTTTTTTCTTTGTAGCCTCAATACTTAGTACATTATTTTGTACACAAGAGGCATTGTTAATAAACTTGGGTTGAATAAATTGAATTACCAGAACCATATTATTTAATATTGTGTTGTAGTTGCTTAAAAGACTATATATTTTTGTCTTGAAGTACAAGTTGGAATTACCTTAGTGGAGCTGACATTATTTGCCATCATCAGACATTGCTTAATACTTATTTTATTTTACTTTAATAAAAAGGGATTGGTATAATGGAAATAGAATGCATTTGGAATAAGGAAGTAAAGATTCAAATTGAGGTTCTATTACTTCCTTTGTAGCCATGGTTATTTATCTGGGTTTCAGTTTCCTTATTTATGAATGAGTTAATTATACTAGAATATCTTTAGTGACCTTATAACACTAAATCTACAATCCTTTCGAATCTGGAACATCTCTATGCTCTTTTTAGGAGATGGGATTCTAAACTTGAATGCTGAGATTATTCTATTGCTATGAAAGGGTATTGCATATTTTTCTCATTCATTTTTCTCTTAATAGATCATTTAAATTGAGAGATACCAATTAATAGAAAGAATAGATGATTTGCCAATGAAGATAACTATCCTGAGAACTTTTGAAAACATTTTTAAACATTACCTGATAATTTCATTTAAAATGAAATTTGTAACAATAATTAAGATAACCTCTAGGCGGAGCTCAAGACCTTCTAGAGTTGCTCCATGCTAATGGGTTGCCTGCAAATTTGTAATCCAATTTGTTAGGTTTTTTGTTTTTTTTTTTACCTTTAACTTTTCTTTCTGATTTTAGTTTTGGATCATTGAATCTCAAGGGTTTATCTTAAAGGTCACTCATGTTCAACTAATTTGGTACAGTGGCAATTGTACTTTTCCAATCACTAGATTGGGAGGAAAAGTTCTGCACTTAGTGTTTAGATATTTATAAATACAGTAGGTCATTGAAAAATTATAAATGATAACTTTCTTTAGTTCTTTCAAATGCTAAAAATGGAAACTCTTCACTGACATCATCGCCAGGATAATTTTATGTACTTTTGGCTTGACCCATGACTTCACCATTGTATCAGTAATAAAGTATTTACTGAACTAGCACTTTCCTTAATTGCTAATGTGATCATGATTATCCGTCAGGTGGCAATAAGCCTTAGTAAATTTAGAAGCACCAGTTTGTGTTGGGAATACATTTATTTTTCCTATTGTTTTTTACTGGCCACCTGACTTGGCAAGGAAGCCTTTGTGTTTTTTGGTCTTGAGAACCTATTATACTATGAAGATGATACCACATGACACTCAACATATAGTATTTATCTAGAAAAGAGGAATTGTTTTCTATGTAAAAAAGGTCAAACACATTTCCCCCAAGTCAATAGCCTTTTTTTGTCCCTTTAAGATTCTCAGTGGTCCACTTTTTGTGGTAGAAAAAACTGGAAACAAAATAGCCTACCCTAATGAAGGGAGAGCTGATGGTAAATGAATATAACATCATATTATTATGGTATAAGAAATGATGGATTTGAGGAATTCAGAGAAATCCGGGAAGACTCTTGAAGTCAAACAAAGAGAACAACATACCTAATGATCGGTGTGCTATAAATACACTTAACTTAGTTGTAGTGCACAATCTCAGTCTTAGAAAACTGATAAAGAGGTCACAAGAGTTTAGCCAGTCAAGAGAGAAGTCGAGAATACAAATGTAGGACGTGGTATATAGTGCCAGACACATTTACTCAAACTGTGGGCTTTTCTTCCATCTTTATTGTCAGTGAGGGTAGACAGAGGTTAAGGGAAACTACTGTTGTAAAGACTAAAAAGCAACAATAAAACTATATCTTTAAAAGATTCTCAGCCACTCTTAAATCTCCTTTGTCATTTTGATGATTATTTCTTCACAAGACCTAGCTTGCTAGCCTTAGCTGTTATGTGGTCATAACATTTTGTGATTCTCGAACTCTAATGTTTATCTGGATGAGTTCTTGCTTTCAAAATCCCCAAGACAGGAAAGTTATAGAAATGATAATTCAACGATGATTGTGTTTGCTTCTTATTTCCCAAATATTAGATTGGCGTCAGAAGTGACGACATTGAGAATTCTGAGCACGCTAATATCTATGTTTTATTTGAATGACTTTCTGCCTGTTGATGAAGAAAATAAGAGGCAATATGATTATTATTGGCTTTGCTGGAGTAGATTTTTCACCCCGTGTTATTTGGCAGAGTTGTACTGATTAGACATGTGGCCTCTTGTCAGTGTCTGACAGCTGAAGGTTCGATTCTGAAGTCTGAGGTACAGAGACAGGCTGGATGAATTTGTATCTAGAAGCTGACTAGTCACATGCATAGGCTTTGGAAATGTAATTTCGTAAAATAGGGTGCATTTCCTGCCATCTTCCTCCCTCAGTGCAAGCCAGATACATGAATGGTTATTTCCTTTTTGCAGATCCTGAAAGCAGGGGCTACAGGCTTGTGCTCTTCCCACGGGACTCCCTGACCTTGGTGCTCCAGGGTTTCAATCTGTGGAAATGGGCCACTAATCTGTGCTATCTGACCGTGGGATACAGGAGGATAAATGGTCATCTTGGAGGCAAGAAGCTGTCCAAATAATGGCAATTATTACAGAGCTATTGTGTATTGTTATGGATGCAAAAGAAATCAACCCAAGTGCTGGATCTGGATTGATGCTATGAGGAGTGCATCATTCTGTCCAGCTCTCCTTTTATAAAATATAGAATTGTGCAGGAGCTTTAGGGGAGATAGAGGATTGTTCTGTAGCTGTCAATTTTGGGGGTTTGCTTTCTTCACTATTTCAGCTTCCATATGAAAGTATGTACAACAGGTACCCACGGATGTGTCTGTATATGAGGAAAAACAAAGAGGAAATAAGAAAAGTTTTATGTCATATCCTATTAGAGGTTCAAACGCCATCTGGACAGACATTGAGAAACCTAGGGTGCTGGGACAGCAATAGCTATATTCCCCAGAAGAGTGTGTAAGTAGCCCAAATGTCCATGTCAATCAATCCACAAGCACTGATTAAGCACCTACTATGTTCCAGGCACTGGGCTGGGTTTTAGGCACTCAAAGACAGTGAAACAGTTAATAATAGGACTGTGGCTATAAGTGCAGAATAAAGGCTTATTTTTCTAAAGACTACTGATGGTAATGATTGAGGTTTGAAGAGAGGCAAGTTGTAGGCATTTATATAGCTCCTACTATGTGCCAGACCTTTGTGAAACACTTTAAAACATTTATCTCATTTCTTCCCACAACATGCCTGTGAGGTAGGCTGTGTTATTATTTACAGTTAAGGAAACTGAGGTAAAAGAGTTATTTGACTTCCCCAAGATACACAGCTAGTAAGAGTCTGAGAATGGATTTATTATCAGGTCTTTTGGACGCCAGACTCTATTTCCATTCCCCTGTGCTGCTTAGGTGCTGAGGCCTGAATTCAAAACTGGCTTTGGACATTTCCGAACTATGTGCCCCAGGACAGTCATTTTACCTCTGCCTCAGTTTTCTCAATCTGTACAAAACCCCAAATCCTGTAAAATGGGGATAAAAACATTGCCCACCTCATAGGTTTGTTGTGAGGATCAAATGAGAATTTTAAAAAGTGTTTTACACATAGCCAAGCATTAGTAAGTGCTAGTAAAGTTAACTATTATGTACATGTGTATATTTACCTATAAATATGAATATGTAGTTGAGATTTTTGTTTTATCACTCAAGAGTATTAAGTTTTATCTTTCTATCTTTTGACTTTCAAAATTTCTTCTTGGCATTTTTCTTGGAGGGGGATATTAATTTCTAGGCCTTTTCATATTTAATTGAAAGTTCAACTTATTATTTTTCCCCAACTCATCCCCCTGCCATTTTAAAAATTAATGTCAATAACTTTGGTCGTGAGAGATCTAATGTTCTTTAATCTTGCTGCCTTTTGATTCTATTTTGATAATGATTGTTCTGTTTTTGTCATCTCTCTTCCATTCATCCTTTGTCTTGAACTAGTGATTCTGATTCTCATTCTCCATGTCTGTCTATTTCTTACCTTTTGCAATTGTTTTTAGAGTTGTGATTTTTAAAAAATCTTTTACTGACCCAACCCTTTTATTGATTTTGTGGTTGCTCCATTATAATATGGAAGATAGTGTCCTTTTTACTTAAGAGCAAATGCATTTCTTCTTGAGAATCATATTCATTTTCTTTTATCTGATCATATTTATTCCTTGCATTAGAATTTCTTTTTCTAATTATTCTGATTACTCTAGCCTTTCTATTATTAGTTCTTTGAAGCCTTCTTTCTGAAGTTCCTCCCCCCACCTCTTTTTCTGCAGTTCTTTTATTATATTTGGCACATTTCACGATGTTTTGAAGAGATTAAGAGGAGCAGGACTTAGCCACAACCACTCACTCAGTGATCTTGCACAGGCTTTTTATATTGGAGTATTCTTTTTTAAAAATGCATTAAATATATCATCTTATAGTTCTGTTTATATTCTCAGATTTATCAGAGAAAGATTTGGTTTAATTAGGGTACAACAAAGGTCACAGAGTTAATAGGACTATTTTCTTACATTGAAATTGCCTTTTCTGTAGCCACTTCTTTTAATTTCCATTTCAAAGCAATGGTTTTAATTAAGTTACTGTCCAAGAACCTATTCAAGTTAACAGAGAACACACACGTCTGAGATGCCCTGTATCACATTTATCCCTCAACCTTAGCACTTGGCTTCTTGCCTGTTAAGATTTCATTTCTGCAAATTACAGCTTGACAGACAATCTTGCTCTTCTCAAGGATCTGTCATCTGGTTATTGTCTTCCTGGTATTAGGCTATTTCAAAATTCCAGAGACTCTACTGTAATGTGTGCATGTGTCTCGACAAATCCTTTCATTGTAGCTTCTTTAAAGTAAAATGGGACCAGTGCTATCTTAGACGGTCTACCTTGAAGAGTTATTGTAAGAATTACAAAAACGTGCATTGTTGTTTCAATAGAAAGGATGAAGTACTGTTTGCTAAACTTCTTGTTAAAGATGTGAATGGTTTTAAAAAATGCTTTCTTGCTGGTTTCTCAATATTCCAATCCCCTTTCAATTCCACAAACATTTATTAAGCATGCAAATGGCTATTGCAAGAATTCAAGATGGTGATGATTTTGAGTTTGAAGTACAGGCCATACTCCTAGCTGGAGATGTACATTGGACATCTGGAAAGGAGGGGTTGCAGATGTGGATTTGGGAGGCGTCTGAATTAATTGGTGAAACTGTGAGAGAGAATGAGATTGTGGAGAGAACGCAAAAGAGAAGACTGAAGAATTCTGGGAAACATTCTTCTTAAGAGGCTAGAAACAGCTAGTAAAGAAGATGGGAGAAGTCTCTGACAGGTGAGAGGAGAGTCAAAACCAACTGGTGTCGGGAAAGCATTTCTTGCAGTGTTTACTGTAACTGGTCCCTGTCCGCCCTCATCCCCCACCCTTTCCTGTATCTCTTCCTCATTTCCTTTGCCCTTTCTCAGTTTGTGCTTTGCAATGTTTTCTCCTCCTCCCATCCCAAATTCATCCTCTCCTTCAATACTGTAATCAGGAAATTTTCTGCTCTTGCTTTGTCTTCCTTAGATTTCTTAGAACACTTTGGATCTCTCTTTTAACCTGTCCCATTCTGCCTTATGCTATGGCTATTCAGCTCTATGACCACTTGCCCCTAGAGTGTAAGCTTTCAGAGAACGGGGGCCATATAAGGTCCTGTCTTTGCATCGTATTTTGCCTCCATTGGTTTGTTAACCCAAACGAGGGAGGGATGTCCAGAAGCGGGAGCGGGTAAGTCGAGGCAGCCTGCCTTAGTGCCCTGTCAGGAAGCCTGGCATTCAGGCGGGTCACACTCCAAACCCACCAGTTTCAGAGCTGCCAGCCTGTATCAGTGGAGCGATCTCTACATTTGGGGAGAACCTTCCCTTGGTAAAATACAGGTCTGGTCAAACAAAGACCGGGTGATTCAGAGCTGGGGGCAGCAGATATCTCTTGTGTGCCTGTTGAGGCTGCAGGGAAATCACCTCTGGGTTGGGTCCTCCTGCCACCCTGGGGGAAGCAGAGGCATAAAGGGGAAATTTGATTAGCGCTCCCCTGGAGATGGCCGTCATTTTGTCCTCTGCCACAGAGAACATTTATTACTTGATTCATGACTTGCTATTTGCCCTGTGATTCTTTTTAAATTAGATGCTCTTTGCTTTTAGATTCAGGTGCCTGGGAGGACCTTGCATAAAGGTGGGACTCTGGCACCCGACAATGCCCAGAAAAAATACTGAAGGGCACCAGCCTCAAATGGAGTCTTCCCAGGGCTCAAGGCCACCAGTCTCTCTCTGCTAGTGTAGAGGAATGAATCTAAGGGGGTGCAGCTCATGCCCCAGGACGGTGCTTTCTACAGTATTTTTCCACAATCTAGCCAGGCCCTTCCTAATGAGATTTTCCTGTGGTACACACCTCAGCAGAAATATAGCAGCAGAATATTGCATGTTCCAAGCACAGGATTAGAGCCATTTTCTGTTATCAACACAGGCACAATGCTTTCCATACTCAGCATGGCAATATGCATCATTTGCTTGTATACTCTGGAAGGCTGGATTTCAATCTTGTTCTTTTTTTTTTTTTTTTTGACACTTAACACACGGGGAAAATACCAATTCTGAACTGCAGTAATTATAAAAGTAATAGAAAAATAAACATTCAGTCTGAAGGCATAGTTATTTCTTGGGTGTCCAATTCTAAAAGTAATCCTTACATTCTTAGGAATATTCAGTAAAAATCTTTTTTTTTCTTTATTCCTTATCACACTTGTCTCCTTAGCTGGGTAATTCACCAGTAGAATACCAAGCAGGTTTTCAAGATTATATTACCTTTATCCATTTTTGTAGCTTTTCTGCCGAAAACAGAAACATCTAAGACTCTTTGTTATGTTGTGTAACTACAGGAAGTCAAAAGAAATGAGATTTCTTTTCTTATGTTGGTAAATATAATAGTCCACAAGAGTGAAATGAAGGAGAAATTAGTTTTTACTTAAAAAAAAAAAATCTTGTGTGGAAAGAAACAACTGAAAAACCCATAATTCAGCTTCTGTTTGTTTATGAGAGGTAAGACTCTCTAAAAAGTATGATTTTTTTTTAAAACTTCAAACTTCTTTTTCTTATTGTGATTCTAAGAGAAAACAGATAGAAGAACTGTTAAAGGTCGTGACCTACTGAGAATTAATCACTAGAGTTTTCTAAGGAAATTCTATGGAGGCTATATTTGGGAATCAATGATTAGTATAGTGTCTCAGGTAAAATAACATTAAAACAAGAAGACCAAAAAAATAGAAAGAAATTTAATACTTTTCTATAGGCTTTCTCCCTCCTCCCTCCCCCCAATTTTCTCCAGGCTTTAGTTTGATAGGTTTATTACTGAGTTAAGAAGTATGATGTAAGGGATAGAATTCAATCAATCAATCAATCAACAAGTACATACTGAATACCTATTAACTGCCAGCTGGCGAGCTGCTGGAAGATATCAGCACAAAAATGAAACAAACCTTACTCCCAAAGAGCTTATATTTTAGTGGGAGGAAGAATAAATATACAGTTATCCCATCTACATTGTGACTACATTGTAGATTCAAATGCATGATAAGTCAGCATAAGAAATTAAATGGGATTTTTTGGGAAGCTTCGTGGAAGCTGTAGATGACATAGAAAAGTTTAGAATCTCAGAATGCATAAAATATGTGTGTAGTATTGTTTAATGTCAACATATTTTATCTCAATACCATAATTCAGACTACTTCTCTGGTATGAATTTTAGATGGATTTTCCAGATTGTGGGAGCTTTGTGCCCCGAATCCCTATAATGTGGAAGGGATAATTGTATATAAAAATTATATATGACATAAAAACAAATGAATAAATACAAATAACAAAAAGTAATCAATATAAGGTAATTTGTGAGGAAATGCTAGTAATAAGAGAGAACCAAGAAAGACTTCATGAAGAAGATGGCACTAGATTGAGTTGCATCTTAATCAAAGAAAGGGAAGGTCTTTGTGAGACTGAGGCAAGGAAGGAGCACATTTCAGGCATGTGGGAGAACCAGTGTAAAGGCATAGAGGTCAGTGTTGGAACATCACATGGAACAGAGACAGTTTGGCCACATGGCGAAAGGCAAGAAGAGGAAGAATGTTGAGTGAGGCTGGAAAGATAGGAAAGAAGGGACTTTAAAAGCTAGACAGAAGAGTTTATCTTTAATCCTAGATGCGATAGGAAGCCATTGGAGTTGACTGTGAAGGGAGCCACAGAATCAGGTCTGCCTTTAAGGGAAACTGGTATGGCAGCAGTGTGTAAGGTGGATTGGGATGTCTTAAGACTTGAGTCAGGGAGGACAAAGTTAGGAGGCCGTTGCAATAACCTAAACGAGGTAGGATGAGAGTTGTGTGAGTAGAGAGATTTGGTCACCCTGGGGGATTTTTTAAACCTATCAGTTGCAGATAAGTTGTTTGTCTGCATTATTAGGACAAATTTCTTCTTCAGAAAATCTACACTGATGAAATCACAGGTGGATTTTTTTTTAAGGATTCATTTGTATTCAGAGATCAAAGATTACATTTTATTTCTCTTTTAAGGGGAGATGAGGATAATGTAGAAATGGTGTACACTCCTGTGAAACTGGGGCCTGGGTGGGCTTCCACAGGCCTTTGCTGCATGAAAATACCAGACTTCTAGCCAATGAGGGGATCAGGAAAGGGGGGAAGAAAACATAATGGGGATAGGCAAAGACAAGCTTATCCTGCTTCATAAAATCAGCTCCCACTCTAGAAAAGATTATAGTGGTGAGGAATCTGAGACAGGTAAGATGCCATCATACATCTTCTTGGTTCCCATCCATTTATTTATTTCATAAGCATTATTAAACGATTAGAAACATTTGTTTCAGCGGCTATCTTCCTGTGGATGTTTAAAATCTAAGAAGGTAAAATAGAGAAGATATAAATTATCAAGCTCAGTGATCATTTTTTCCTGCTTTTCTTCTCAGTGACTTGTGCCACATTTAGGGAGTAGCTCTCATGTTAAACATTCCGTGGTTTGTCACTGAAGACTGGGGAATGATTGCTAGGACTTAAAGGCTATTGCTGTAGCTATTCCAGATCAATGCGAGTGCTGAGTATGGGTGGCCTTGACAACGTAAAGCCAATATCTGAGCAGCTGTGTTTCAGTTAGTCAAATGCTGATGAGTAGGTGGTATTGTGAATGTATGAGTGGGAGGAGGAATGATGAGATTGTAGCAACAGAAAAGGAAGGTGGAAAGCTTTTGAATTTTGATTTAGCACCAGCAGGGAGAAATTACCTAAAAAAATCCTGGTTTGCTAGAATATAGCAAGATTCATTCTACTTCTATCTCCGGTGGGAGAAGATTAGTGGAAAGGACCATGAGAAGATTTTAAGCTGGAGGGTAAGTGTGAGAATTGTGAAGGAAATGTGAAGGATTCTGGGGTTATGGAAAAGGCCAATGATCAAATTTGAGAAGGAGAAATTTGGGAGGATTTATGAAGTTGAAGGATCAAAGGAAAAAAAAAAAAAGGACTGGAGAAGAAGGACTCGTGTTGAAAGAGGAGAACAATTTGAGCTAATGGAAGAAAAGATTTCATAAAGAAAGAGTTGAAGAGACAAAGAAGAACAGAAAAAGAGGGAAAATTCTTGAGTTGAAGATTATTGAAGAGGTAAAAAGGACTCCAGGAAGGGAAAGAGAAGAACTCAAGGAGAAGAAAAACAAAGACTTGAGGAATAAAAGGAAGCCTTCAAGAGATGAAGCAAATTAGAGTGACTTTGGGTTGCTAATGAGATGAACTGTAAATTAGGAAGATAAATTGTCTTTGGGAGCTGGCTAGGAGAGTAAACAAGAAAAACAAAGAAGTGAAAAGCAAAGTGTCTTACTTTTAGAAAGCAAGATAAAGACAGAGAATTTTGCAATAACATAGAGTGTGAACTCCAGTCCAATATTTTCGATTGTCTTTTGGACATATTGAATTGGATATTCTGTAGGCATCTCAAACTCAACAAAGCTTATTATTTTTCCTTGAAAATCCTTTCCTCTTCCAAGCATCCCTATTATCATTGAAAACATATCTATCCCCCCAGTCACCTAGATCGATAAGCTCAGTTTCCTGTCTTCTCTCCACCTCATGTCTCTGATCTATTATCATTTTGTAATTTCTGTTTTCAGTGCCACACACACATATATATCTGTATATTTACATATATGCACATAATGTTTATATATTCATATACATATAAAGATATATGTTGTTGTTGTTGTTTGTCCTTCATGCTTAAAGAGAACCAAAATTACATCATGAGATTGGGCTCAAGGTACAGTGTATTTGGCTGTGGCCGATCAGACCAGTACAAGCTTAGAAGGCTCCAGCACAGTTGGGCACAAATGGCCCAACCATTTGAGAGGGAGATGTCTCTAAATTTGCACATTTCACATTTGTTTTGTTCACAGAGCACAGAACCATGATGATCTTGGGCCACTGTCTCCCATTCCTCACAATCAATACCAATGTTCTTTAGAGAGACCTTGAGAGTCTCTCCTTGTGTCACTTCTTCTGACTGCCATGTGAATGCCTTCCTTGTGCAATTTCTCCATAAAATAGTTTTTTTAAAATAGTTTTTATTTTTTCAAAATACATGCAAAGATAATTTTAAACATTTACCCTTGCAAAACTTTGTGTTCCCTTTTTTATTTTCCTTCCCTCTCCTCCTTTCCTCTCCTCTAGACAGCAAGTAATCCAATGTAAGTTAATTATATGCAATTCTTCTAAATGTATTTCTACATTTATCATGCTGTGCAAAAAGAAACAGATCAAAGGGGTGGGGGAATGAAAAAGAAAAGCACCAGCAAGCAAACAACAACAACAACAACAATTACAACAAAAAAAGTGAAAATATTATGTTTTGATCCACATTCAATCTCTATAGATCTCTCTCTAGATATGGATCACTCTTTCCATCACAAAATCTATTGGAATTGCCTTGAATCACCTCATTATTGAAAAGAGCCAAGTTCATCATAATTGATCATCACATAATCTTGTTTTTGCTGTGTACAATGTTCTTTTGGTTCTACTCATTTCACTTAGCATCAGTTCATGTTAGAATAGTCTTTAAAGTACAAGTCTGATCTCCTTATTCAATAAACTTCACCAATTCTCTATTACCTCCAGGATCAAATATAAAATTCTGATTTTTAAAGCTCTTCTTCATAACTTGTGTCTTGCCTACCTTTCCAGACTTCTTATATTTCACTGCCCTTGATGTACTTTATCCTGGTTCTCTGTTCTTACTCCACAAAACTTTCTCCTTATGCTATGTTTTCCATGGGTTGTCCTCCAATTTCCAAACACTCTCTCTTCTCATCTCCTTCTGTGAGAGTTCTATCCCAGTACAGGATCTTTCCCCATATCCTTTCCTTTGGGGTTTTACTCTATTTTTCTGATATTTTCTACTTTAATTATTTTCTTCTGATCAATTGCAGGTAAAGCCATGTGAAGAATGGCTTTAAAAGTTTATTTGCGTATTATCATAAAGAATGATTTACAAAAAAAGAAGAAAAAGGGAGGAGACTTGAGTGTGGAAAGGAAGTAGAAAAAGATTTGAAAAATCAGAGGGGGTTCTGACCTGTGTCAGAAAGTTAGCAGATGGAAAAATGTGACACTGAGGCAGAAAGGAAGGAGAAGGACCACTTTGAATCGATTTGAGAAACCCATTTAAGGCATAACCACAAAAGGGGAAGCTAAATCCTAAGAAAGAAGCTGATGTTTGTTTTCTAAGGAATGATGAGATCCATCCATAGGTGTTGTCAGGTGAGAGATCATCCAATAAAGAAGAGATGAATAGCGATGACTGGTGACTCACTGACATTAAGGCAGCTTTTGCAGACCTGATAATAATAAGAAAGAAGGCTATGGTTTTACCATGTCATGTGTTAATTCTTGTAACAGGGTGTTCACACGTGTATTCAGAATATGACAGAGAACTTTCCAAAACTTGTCAAACAACACTTCTGATGATTCATGTGGGCACAAATGATAGTGCCAGAAGAAACCTAAGAAAGCATTGCTAAAGATTAGGAAGTCTTGGTGAAAGAATTAAAGATCACAGAAACAAGCGTATTTTTTTCATCACAGACCAATCAAGGACAAGAGTTCCGAAGAGAAAATCTGATTAGGAAAATAAACTGTTGATTCAGAGGATGGCGTCAGATTTTGGATTTCTAGATATCATCTTTCTCATATCCAATCTCTTTTCCACATTCTTTATTTTTAAATCAAAGATATCCTTAAGAGGCAGTTGGGTAATATGTGGATAGAGCACTGATCCTGGAAGAGGAGCAGAGTTCAAATCTGATCTCAGAAATTAACCAGATATATCATTTAAACCCCACTGACTCAAAAAAAAAAAAACTCCCCCCCCAAAACAACTAAGATATCCTAAATACATATATAGATCATTCTTACACTATTTTAAAGAAATAAAATAGGCAAACAGGTTAACAGTTATGAATATTTTTTCAGATAATAATATAATTTCTGCCTCTTCAGTAGTGATATTATGTTCTTTCAATTCTTTAAAGATCAACCTCATTTTTCTAAGATATCTTAGAAGATGATCCTTCAATTCTTTCAGGACTGCCTTGCTTCCAGAACATTTCCTTAGTAAATTGGTCCAGTTTTTCATAATACTGCTGTCTTCTAAAATGCAATTTTGACCTTGTTCAGGATGTCAGGGTTTGAGGTGATGGGTCCAAACATGGTGGGTGCTTATTATCTGATAAAGAAAGAAATACTGGCAAAATTGTTCATTTTTCTGTTTATTTTTGCTCCTCTGGCAGTTCAATATGAATGTTCTTGGGATAATATAGCCCAATTAGTCTAAGTGTTTGGAGACATGCTTTTACTTCTACGGTTTTTAATTGTTTTGTAAGGTGATACTATTTGTAATCCTCTGCCAACCTCCTCTCCAAAGTATTTTATAATTGAGTTTGTATTTTATGCACCTGTTGGCCTTAGCTGGTGTGTGTCTCCACTTGGCACACAGATGAAGTGTTGGCTGAAAGGCTGTTTTGGGCTCTTCTGACTTCTTAGCTATGACCTTTATAATAGCAGCGGAAGAAATTTAATGAGTCTAGGGGGGAAAAGCATACATTTATATAAAATAAAAATTTTGATAACATGCCAAGCAACAAATTCAGAGGAAATTTGTTAAGCTTGATTTTAAATGAGGAACCTAGAATTGCTGCTTTTAAAAGAATATTCTGTGTGGGAAAGCTGGGACACTAATACATTGTTGGTGGAGTTGTGAACTGGAGAACAATTTGGAACTATGCCCAAAGGGATACCCTTTGATCTAGCCTTGTCTCCACTGGGTCTGTTTCCCAAAGGGGTCATTAAAAAGGGAAAAGGACCCACATGTGCAAAAATGTTTGCGGCAGCCCTTTTTGTAGTGGTGAGAAATTGAAAACGGAGTGGAAGCCTATCAGTTGGAGAATGGCAGAAAAATTATAGTATATGAATGTTATGGAATACTATTCTGTAAGAAACAATCAACAGGATGATTTCAGAGAGGCCCGGAGAGACTTATATGAATTGATGCTGAGTGAAGTGAGCAGAATCAGGAGATCATTGTATATAGGAACAACAAGAATATGTGATGATCAATTCTGATGGACGTGGCTCTTTTCAACAATGCGATGATTCAGGCTGATTCCAATAGATATGATAGAAAGAGCCATCTGCATCCATAGAGAGGACCATGGGGACTGGATGTGGATTACAACAAAGTATTTTCGCTTTTTGTTGTTGTTGTGGTTTGCTTGCTTCTTTTTTTCTTTCTCATCTTTTCCCTTTCTGATCTGATTTTTTTGTTCAGCATGATAAATGTGGAAATATGTATAGAATAATAGCACATGTGTAATATATTGGATTATTTGCTGTCGAGGGGAGCAAGTGAGGGGGGAAAGAGAGGGAAAAACTTAGAGCACAATGTTTTGCAAAGGTGAATGTCAAAAACTATTTTTGCATATATTTTGAAAATAGAAAGCTGTTATTTTAAAAAAGAATATTCTGCTTATATTCTGTTTATCTGAAATTTTGTTCATCTTAGGATACTACAAAGTGTGGGGTAAGGGCATATTTCTAAAGCAGGCTGACTTCGAAAGGCAAAGATTTTTAGCAGGAGAGGAGAAAAAACAAGTAAGAGTTGTCTCAAATAGTGATTTTCCTCAGATGTAGGTGAGACTATATCAGTTCCAGTGGCATTTTTTTGTCTCCAAGACAAAATATAAATTTCTCTATTTGATTTCTAAAGTCCTAGAATCTGTCTTCAAGATAGATTCAGGCTTACCTACTTGTTATGTCTCACTATATATTGCTTCTCTTCGCATTCTTATTCCAACCAGACTGGTCTGCTTGCTGTTTCCATAGACATTTGATCTCCCACCTTCAAACCTTTAAATGGATGGTTCTCCATTCCTGGAATGAGCTCTTTCTTTACCTCTGCCTTTTAGAACTTTCTTCAAAACTCAGTTTAAGTGCTTTCTCTTCCATAAATCTTTCCCTAGTTACCACAGTTACTAGTTTCCCCCCCAAAAATCACTTTGTATTTTGCATTATACTTCATGTGTATATGCTACTTACTTCAAATAGATTTAAAAACTTTAGGGACAGTACTTGTTTAATTTTTACTTTTATGTTCCCACAGGCTAGGATACTATTCGGCACATAATAGTTTCTTAATCAATATTTATTGACTGATAATTGAATTATTTTTCCTGGGCTTAGTAAGTTTTTATATTGAGGATATTTGGTACCCAAGTTTTAAATGTGTAGTATCCTTTTTGACATGAAACTAAATCCATCAGGTGCTTTTATGGTATCCACATTTAGCATTCCCTTAGCTTCCCTTCTGGGTCCCATTATCCTCCACAAAAGGATTTTCCAAGTCTCTGCTCCAGAGTCGGAGTATGATACAGTGAAAAGACCAGTCTCCTGGGGATAAGGATATTCATGTTATAGTCTCTAATAAACCTAGTGATAATCACTAAGTGGCTTTCTCATCCTATTCTGTCCTTTCATGCTATCTATCCTGTTTATTTTCTGTTTCTTTCTATTCTCTACCTCAGGCATTTCTTAATCACTTATAGATGTTTCATCCATAAAAAGAATCATAGGACATAGGGCTAGAAGGGATCTTAGACCTCATCTAAGCTAACACTCTCATTTTGTAGATTGAGAAAATAAGCAATTAGGAAATTATGTGATTTGCCCTGGGTTACTGAGGAGAAAGTAGCAAAGCTGGGAGCTAAAGTTGTGGTCTCTTCAAAACTTAATTCATTTTCATTCTGCTGTGTTCCATTGTATCTGACTCTTTGCACCTCCATTTGGTATTTTCTTGGCAAAGATCCTTGCCATTTCGTTCTCCATCTCCTTTTACCGATGAAGAAACTGATGCAAATAGGGTTAAAGGATTTGCCCAGAATCTCATAACTAGCAAGTGTCTGAGATCAGATTTAAAATCATGAAGATAAGTCTTCTTGGCCCCAAATCTGATACTCTATCCATTGTACCACCTAGATGCCCATCTTGCCATTATCTCACATGAGAAATTCTATTTCATAAAATAATGAATGAGCAATCAGTCAATCACTCTTAGCCAGTGATTGAATCTAAGGTCTGATAAGGTTCCTAGTAATGTCAACCGCTTTAAGTCATGGAACCATTAAGATACTTTGGGGACTTTTCATAGCATTTAACGACAGCAACATAACCAAAAGTCATCAAGACAGAACCACTTAACTGAATCCATTGGCTATAGATGCTATGCAAATGAAATGATACTCAAATGTGATTTCATTATCTGGGGTTTCTTTAGTGCATATTGCAACACATCCATGTCTGTCCATCTTATGAAACTTTCCCTTTCCACGTTTTTCACAAAGATTAGCACAGCCGACCCTCTAAGGTACTGGAAGCTCTCTTTTGTTTTCTGCTAATGTTGTAATGGTATTATTGGAAAACTAGTCATCCACCTGCCATTCCTCACTCTCACCACATGATCAACCTATCTTCTTTTTGTCATAAATTTTTTTGTCATCATCTTTTACTCCTCCTATTCTTTGGGATTCTTTGTTGATTATATGCTGTAGCCCACTCACATTCACTATGTGTTTTTCCATTGCCTTCTATTTGATACTTATCTTTAATTCTTAAGAGGTACTAATATTCTTGGTCTTGCTGCCATATAATTATTTTTTAGACATATTGAGTTTGAGATATCTAGGGAATATCCAGTTCAAAATATCCCTCAGGTAAATGATGATGTGAGGACTGGTATTGGGAAGAAACAGTAGATATATCTATCTCAATATTGAAATAGAGATAGAATTGATATAGATATCTATCTTGAGGTGTGTATATATATATATATATATATATATATATATTATATGTCATCTGCAAAGAAATAATTAAGCCCATAGGACCTGATGAGGTAACCAAGTGTAGGGAGGCAAGAAAAGAGGACCTAGGATAGAGCTCTGGGGAAAACTCAAGGATATGTAGTAGATGATAATCATCTTCCTCATCTTGTATTTATAAGACTGTTTTTTTTAAAACAAATACAAGATAAAATTTTATTTTCATACCTACTAAATTCCATCTTATTAAATCCAACCCAATCCGCTGGCCTATTGAGATTTTTTTTTGGTTCCTGATTCTTTTAAACATCTTATCTATCCATTCTATCTTTGTGTATTTACAACTTTGAAAACTATGCCAACTACGCTTTAGGTAAATGATAAACATGTTGACCAGAAAAGAATCGAGGACTGATGCTTGAAACATTATATTCTATATATCATCCTCCACTTAACACTTGTCTTTTAATGAATGCTCATTGAGTATGATCGATGAATCAATCCCAACTCAAATAATTATACTATTGTGCTCCCACATCTTTTTAATTTGAATAGAAGATAAGCATAAGAGACTTTGTCAGATACCTTGTAAGACCAACTTAAACTATGTACACATATGTTGGTCTTACAAGGTATCTGACAAAGTCTCTTATGCTTATTTCTATGATCAAGAAATACTGTCAAGAGAAAATAAAGTTAGGTCAGCATGTAGGAAGTTTATGTAGGCATTTACACAAATATATGAAACCAAGAACTATTCCTCAAAGGATGAATGGTCAAAGGATTTGAATATCCTTACAAAAAATTATAAATATTACCATGAAAGATTGATACAAATCATAAATAATATGAGAAATAAAAATTAAAACAACTGGGGAGTTTTTTCCCTTATACTCAGTGAACTTAAAAAAATTTGATAAAAGATGGAGATAAACAGTAGTTGAATGTATTTTGCTTGAATACAGGAATAATGGTAGATCTGTGAATTAGTCTATTACGGAAAGCAATTTGAAATCGTATATAAAGAGTGGCTAAAATGTCTACAGCTTTTGACTTCTGACAACTGATATCTGTCAATAGATGTAAAGCTCGAGAAGAACAAAGATTGAAAGATCTTGTATTCCTGAAGGTGGGAGAGTGATAAAACAAATTATGATACATTAATAAATAAAGTATTACTGTATTATAAGAAACAGAAGAAACCTAAGAAGACTTCTATGAACTGATGCAAAGCAAATTTATAGAAGCATGAAAACGATAAACTGTATCTATACAATGACAAATTATGCCTTAAAGGAATAATTTAAAATGCATAGAATAAGTGGTTATAATGATCAAGTTTGATTCCAAAGAAGAGTTGAAAAATGTACAATTCTCTTTTTAGGGGTGGAGATGGGGAGAAGACTTGCATGTTATGATAATTAGTTAATTTTTTTTCCTTTTAAAATCTTTATTACAAGGAAGGGTTTTCTGTATAGGGGAAGAGAGAGATATAGTCAGATATAAAAGTGATATAAAAATAAAAATTACCAACAGAAATTGTATTACTTAAAAAAACCCACAAAAGGCATTAATGAATTCAGTAAGTAAAACTACCAGTTCTTTCTGGGATGGATTTCATCTGAATTTGATAGGCTGAAATCCCTGAGGCAGTCTACATGTTTACTCATCTTTCTTTAAAATTTTTTAAATCATCAATTTACTTAATGAAAATGTTTTCCCCAATTACATATAAAAATAAAATTGAATATTCATTAAATTTTTTTTTGTGTTCCAAATTCTCTCCCTCTCTTCCATTCCTGTCCCCTCATTGAGAAGGCAAGCAACTTCATATTGGTTATACATATAAGTCATGGAAAACATATTTCCATATTAGTCACGTTGTGAAAGAAAACACAGACCAAAAAAGAAAACCTAAGGAAATAATGGAAGTGAAAAAAAGTATGCTTCATTTTGTATTCAGATTTTATTAATTCTTTCTCTGGAGGTAGATAGCATTTTTCATGATTAGTCCTTTGGAATGTAGATTATTGCATTATTAAGGAGAACTAAGTCATTGATTGTTGATTATCATATAATATTGCTGTTACTGTATACAATGTTCTCCTGGTTCTGTGTACTTCATTTTGCATTGATTCATTTAAATCTTTGCAGGGGTTCTGAAAGCATCCTACTTGTCATTTCTTATAGCATAGTTAAAGCAAACAAAATTAAGAGAAGTTATACAGATTAGATTATGACACATTAACAAATATACAAGATTAAATGAATATTTCAACTGGGAACAAGATAAGATCCCAGCTCAAACCAGGAGAGAAAATAATGAAGACTCTTCTTTCAAAAGTCTCTAGTAATGCAATCATTGAATATCAGAGGACATAATGGAGGCTGTCTCCTCTATAGATCTACAGCTTAGGGTGTTTTGTCTGCCATATAAAGTCCATATCCCACCCATCCCACCTGTATCTTTTTACAGGTCTCTCATATTTTTCCCCCCATGGTATTTTATCTTTCCAAAAACATGTAGAGATAGTTTCCAACATCATTTTTGTAAAGCTTTGTGTTACAAATTTTTCTGCCTCCTTTCCTTACCTGTTCCCAAGACAGCAAGAAATCTGATATAGATGAAACATGTGCATTTCTTTTAAACATATTTCTATTTTTATGTTGTGCAAGAAAACCCAGACCAAAATGGGAAAAAAACATGAGAAAAAAAACCCCAACAAGTCATTTTCCATCCTTAGTCTATTAGAATTATCTTGAATCACTGCATTGTTGAGAAGAGAGAAGTCCATCACAGTTGATCATCACATAATCTTGTTGTTGCCGTGTATAATGTTCTGCTTCCTTCTCTCAGCATTGGCTCATGTAAGTCTTTCCAGATCTGCTCATCATTTCTTATAGCACGGTAGTATTCCCTCACAACCATATTTCACAACTTGTTTAAGCATTCCGCAATTGATTACTATTCCTTCAATTTCCAATTCTTTGTCACCATGGAAAGAGCTGCTATGAATATTTTTGTAAATATTTTGTAGTCTGTGGACCACAGACCTCCAAGAAATCAATGGATAGATTTTAAGGGTCTGTGACCTTGGATGGGGAAAATGACATCTTTGTCTTAATAGATTTGGTTTCCTTTGAAATACTAAGTATTTTCCTTTTATGCATTATTTTGAGAAGGGATCCAAGGTTTCACCAGATTGCCAAAACATTAAAAAATCCCACTTCTACATAGCCTTTCCTTTCTTTCTTCATCTTCCCACTTTTTTCTCTTAAGGTGTCCCTATGGCTCTATGCTCAGCCCATTTCTTTCTCTACTC
This sequence comes from Antechinus flavipes, assembly GCF_016432865.1. Lineage (NCBI taxonomy): Eukaryota > Metazoa > Chordata > Mammalia > Dasyuromorphia > Dasyuridae > Antechinus > Antechinus flavipes. The sequence continues at coordinate 35,471,619 of NC_067403.1, read as the reverse complement.
TCTCTTTCTCTCATATGGCAACCTCCTTCCTTCAAAGCCTTCAGTGATCATCAGATGATTCCTAAACGTACACATACTCTTGTGCTTAGTGGGTTTCCCTTTCAAAGTGATTGAGTGACACAACCATTTGTGTATTCCGGCATGGAAACTCAGGGGCCGCCTGGAATTCCTCTTCCTGCTGCCTCTCTCCAACTTTCCTAGTTCTGCTGCTGACATTTCCACAGTCCCCCAGGCACGACATTTCAGAGTCATCTCTGCTTCTTCCCTCACTCTTTTTCCTTTATGTCCCTTTCCCTATGTCCAGTTAGTTGCCGACAACACCATTTATACAGTTTTAAAGTATATAAGATGCTTTCCTCAAAATGCCTTTGTAGTAAAATAATAATAATAATAATTTTATTATTATCCTGATTTTAGTGATAAGGAAATCAAGTCAGTGAGAGTTGAAATCACTTGGGGTGACACAACTAATTAAATCTCTAAGGTAAGATTTGGACCTCGGTGTCCTGACTGCAAATCCAATGCTTTATTATGCCAACCTGCTGAAAGTCCTAGTTATTTTCCCTTCACAACATCCTTCTTATTCTTCCTCTCGATCTTCCCTCCTTCAGACCCACATCATCTCTTGCTCATACGAATGCAACAGCCCCCTAAGTCAAGACTCTGCTCTCTCCTAACCATCCTTTATGCAATTCTTCTTTCATGATAGAGTGGACAAGTTATCTATAATAGTCTAGGGAACAAGTGTACTCTTCCTGTTAATTAAGGAATAAAATGATTGCTTCTGATTTCCTTCCTAATCATTTTCCTGCTCAGGTCCCTACCTTAACCATCTGGGGTGGGTGTGGGGACTGGAGGGAATGCTAGCAAACTCATTTGTGGAGTCGCGAGGTGAGCAGGAAAATTTCCAAACCTCTTGGCTATGCTGGGAATGTCAATTATAGGGAGAGTGATTCAGCCTCAGGGTCTTTTCACATAATGTAATATTAGCTCACCAGGAGTGGAGCTGAGTCACAGGTCTGTGAACTTGAAAAGAAAGCGTATTGATGTTTAAAGCTTAGTTAAAAATCTCGCCAGAATATTTTTCTGGTCACTGATCAAGAATTGAATGGCAAAGGAAATTTTGGAGAGAGGAGTTCAAAAGGCAACACAATAAAACGCCAGCTCTCTTGAATGTATTCTTCCAGAATGGCCCCATTTCTGAAAGGGCCCCACACGAGGAATCATCTCTGGGGGTCGAGTACAGGGAGTGTTTTATTCATTTTGGTTTTGCCCTTTGCGCTTCCCACGTTGGTGCGCACACAGGACCTGAAGAGTTTTCTGTTTAGCGGGTGAAAGAAAAAACAGTTCAGAGCACCCAAGCGGAACGAAACGGAGCCACGAGGAGGTAAAGATTCTGGCTGATAGCGTGCGGTTGTTCACATCGGAGGGAGAGGACTGCTCTGATCTAGCAGAGAAGAAAGGAAATGTCTCATTTTTAAGAAACACGGATAAAAGCTGAGAAGGAGCACGAAGAGGGAGACAAGAAGGAAGAGAAACAGAGGGATGGGATTGAGGAGTGTGTGTCAGAAGGCCGGGGCAGCGGCGTCGCTGGAAGCGTGATCAGAAGCCACGCCAGGGGGGCCAACAGAGGCTAAGGAGGGAGCCCAGAAGATGGAGCATCGGAGGGTCAGATGAAGAGAACAGCCCTCGGAGGTTGGGGGTGAGGGAAGCGGGGAACAAGCATCCACCTGCTCCAGAAGCCGGGGCAGGAGCCGGAGCCCCCCACCAGAGGCCCCACGAGTCTGGAGCCCTCTTCCCCAGGCTTGGTCCTGGGAGTGCAGAGTGGGAGCTGGCTGTGCTGGGGCACTTCCAGGAGCCTTTCTTGTAGCGTTGCATCACTGCACTGGGAGAAGTGGAGGAATGATGCAGCCCAGTGGGGCAGCATTGCCCAGCCTTTGTTTGTGTCGTGGGCCCCCCTTAGGCAGTCTGATGTAGCCTGGGACCCCGACTCAGAATAACAGTTAGCTCTTATACAGCACTTTAGAGTCTGTCAAGTACTTTCCAAATATTATCTTATTTTATCCCCACAATAGGGAAGGGAAGTCAGTTTAAAGGCAGGTGGGAGGTAAGTGTTATTACCCCCATTTTCAAGATAAGAAAACAGTAGTTGGGAGAGGTTTAGTGACTTGCTTACAGTATGTGTCTGAAGCTGGATTTGAACTTGGGGCTTTCTCATTCCACATCTAGAGCCCAATCCACCATCCCACTTAGCTGCCTGAAAGGAATAATTTAAAATGCATAGAATAAAATATATCCAATAGTATTGAATAGTTATTGAAATATTTAAAAAATGGATCACAGGCTAAAAATTCCTGGTCCAGGGCAGCTAGGTAGTGCAGTCTATAACGCATCAGCCCTGAAGTCAGGGGGATCTGAGTTCAAATCTGACCTCAGACACTTAACACTTCCTAGCTGGGTGACCTTGAGCAAGTCACTTAACCCCAATTGCCTCAAAAAAATTCCTGATTCACAGTAATAAGTGTAAAAAACAGCAGGTAGGTATATCATAAATCACCCCATGAAATGCATTTCAATTTTCCTTTAACAAAAGACAACGGGTAGCCATCTAAAAAGATTATACCAACCTCGAAAGAGAAAGTGGACAGCTGTACCCAAATTGAAAAAGCAAAAGCAAAGCACAGAAACATATGGATAGACGAAGAGAATATTGGTTCACCTGTTCTGAATAATATTAAGACTCAAATTGTTCCAATTATGCTGCTTCAGAGCCTTCCAAAGCTATAGAGTAGGATCGTAGAATGTACCAACAGGAACATATGGATAGATGAAAAAAAAAACATGGTTCATCTCTTCTGAATGATAGAAAGATTCAAATTGTTCCAATTGTGGAGCTTAAGAGCCCTCTAAAGCCATGGAGTAGAACTATAGAATGTACCAACCTGAAACGGAACTGCTGGACTCTGTTCTCAGTCTGAAAATTCTCAGTAAAAGTCTAAGTTGGCGCTCATTTCTTTGTACCAATACCCAGTGAAAAAGAATTCCACGGGCAAACGCAGCCGACTGAGCTTTGGGTATTTTTGGAAGGGGGGGTTAGATTTTAAACTATAACGCTGTATGAAGAGTTAAGATACACGGGATAGTCATGATGTTCCAAAAGAATTATGACTTTTTTTTCACAGAAGCAATTTCTAAGCAGTTTATTTTCTGAACAGTTTTACCTTGCTGAAGAAAGCAGCCTATGTTTGTTCATTTTTTTTGACCATAACCTTGGAAGCTGCTAGGAATGGGCAACAATCCCTAGATTTAAACACAATAAGGATAAAGTGAGGGTCATTTAGCTGCAGAGGCTTTAATGCACCTTTATAAGAAAGAGGCAAATGACCCAAAATCAAGCACTTCTCAAAGTCCTTTTTTTTCCTCAAAAGAGCAAATTCCAGGACCACTACTGGAGCCAGTGGCCATTGTTTAATCTCTGGGAAGCTTTTGCCACTGTTTTTCATCCTCTCTTACTGGATCCTCTTTCTTTCCTTTATAGTGGGCCAGGCTGATATCTCCAAATTTAGTCTGTAATGACATGAAATGTATAGTCCATCTAATAAATATCAAAAAAAAGGCTTATCTAATCTTAGTAGGGAAGGAGATTTAGAGAAGCTACAGTATTGTTTCAGCCAAGCACAACTTCCCTGTGACAGTATTGGTTATGCTGAGACAGAATACTAAGAGAGGAGTTTGTGACTATTTCTCCCTAGCTTTGATACTTAAGGTCCTGGGAAGCTTTAATAACAGTCCCCAAATTTTAATCCCATGAGCACTACAGAATAGTTTCAAAACCTTTTAAGAAAAATCTCCTTTAGTCTGCCCCCAGAGAAGTCCTCAGGATATCGATCCTACTCTTTGGTGGTCTAAGAAAATCACAACCTTCTACATTTCTTGTCACTTTTCCCCTGGCATCTTCTTCACTGGTGTCTCATCTGGGTTTTTAAAAGAGACAGTCATTGGCCACCTTCTCTTTTCTCTGCCCACCCCCTCACTCCTGGCAATCTCCTTCACTAGCATGGCTCTGTCTCAATCTCTAGAGGAAGACAACTCCAAAAATCGACCCTTCTAGTGCTCACTTCTCCAGACTCCCATCTCCAACTGTCTTCAAGACATTCTCAGTCAGAAATTCTCCCAGCACCTCTAAAGCTAATTTGCTTAAGTTCTAATGTAATCTCATTGTCTTCCCCCTAAAGCCATTCCTTCTTCCGACCAGTGCTTCTGCCTGTGTTGTCACCACTCATGCATCTCCCATTTTTAAGATCTTCAGATTATAGAGAGGGAACATGGTATGGCTGATGCAGTCAGGAATATTTGGGTTTGAACCCTGGTTCAGATACTTTGGTGGGGGGGATGTCCCCCCGAGCAAGGAACTTAATTTTTCTGGATCTTAGTATCCTCATCTGTAAAATGACAGTGTTAGTAGAGCCTCTAAGGTTCCCTTCTTGCTCTAAATCTATGATTCCATGGTTTTCCCTTATTCTCAAATCTAATTAGTTATTGAGAGTTTTTTTTTCTTAAAACCCACTACCCCTACCAGAGGATGGCCCTGTTTTCCACCTCCTAAGATTATTTTTATAGCCTCCCAATAGGTCTTCTGGCTTCTATTCTTTCTTCCCACTCTCCACTTTACCATCCTTCTTTCATATAATTGCCAAAATTATCTTTTTTACTATGAGTTTGTCATGTCTCTCCTCTGCTGAGAATTTTTCATTGGCTTCCCATTGCTTCCTTGCTAACTTCTCCAATTTGGCATTTAAAGTCCCCCACAGTTTAATCTTTCTAGTCTTAAGTCACCTATATTAATATCATGTAATAGTTGCTGACCTTGAACCCTAGCTAAATCTTGATCTCAATTCAACAAGTATATTTATTAAGTTACTACTGTCTGCTGAGCACTGGACTAACAAAAAGACAAAAGTAAAAGAGTTTTCATACTCCAAAAACTTCTATTCTACTGGAGGGATAAAATAGATCTCAATAGAGACAAGAGCAAAATGAGGAGGGAATGAATGTGAAGAACTTTTGGGAAGCAGGATGGAACCCAAGAAGCTTAATGAAAGAAGAAGAACCTCTCTGTCAGTAACTTAGGTGTCTAATAATCATTTGCAATCAATAAGGATGAATTGTGTGTTCTGGATACTTTGGAACTATGTAATACTCTTTAGAAAGATTTCTATAAAAATAAAAATCAAAAGTTATAGTTTTAGCACCTATTGGGAAAACCTTTCGCTCTTAGGAAAACCTGATTTTCTAGAACGACTCATTCCTGGAGGTTTCCGGTTGAAGTCTTATTGTACTCCTTTCTGGGTGGCACCCTGAATTTCATCCCCATCCCCCCTTCACTATAAAGAGCTCACATTAAACAACAAAGATACTGTATGTTGACTTTGGAACATATGTTCCAGAAACATTGAATCCAAATGTTGTCTTGATTTGCATAATCTTTTGGATGCAGCCCACGTGTCTAACGTTTGCCAACCTTGACACATGCAAAAGATAGGTGCACTTGTCAGTATCCCTTTGGGATTTAGTAGGTTTTAGAAGATTTTGGTTCTTTGAGTTTTTAAAAGAAACCCGAAAAGGTGAACTTTCTGCTTCAACTGTCTCTGTGCTTAGGCCCTCATTAATCTAAGGAGGGCAGAGTCTTTAGAGTTTAAAGTCAATCCTTTAAATTGCAGTCATGAGCAAAGAGGCGGGGAGGGCAGATTAAGGAGCAAGGGTGAAATAGGTTTTTTGACCTATCCCCTACAGTCCGACATGCAAGAGATAGGTCTCCACTGGAGCGTTCCCAAGGTGAGGGCAGGCTCCCCTTCAGTTCTAATCAGTGAAGTCTTTTGTCTGAACCGTAGGTCCACATAACCCGGGTACTGGTAATGCAATCACATTCTGAATCAATGCAGTCCTCTCTCTAGTGGGGCCCTGAGATAAATCTGTCCTTCTATAATCACGTTGGAGCAGTCAGTGCTCACAGAGGAGTGAAAATCAAAGCTTAGAAGGTGAACATAAGTTATTTTATTTTTTTGGCAAGGTCGGGAGAGTCAGTGGAGGTACCAGGGTATATACTATTTATTAATTTACAGTTTGCAAACTTCAAAGCGGTAATAAACTTATTATTACTATTATTATTCCTTTAAATCTAATGTTACTTTTGTTTTCCGGCATGACATTTAGTCGCTGATTGAAATATCAAATAACTCATTTCACTTATTATAGTTTTCTAAATAAATCACCAAATTAATCTTTATGTGATAGATTGGGATACTCATAATTAGCATCAATCCAATGGTACCATAAAACAGAGAGGAAAACACACTGAGTTTCTTTAGGGGGAAAAAAGCGCAATTCTCTTAATATCAATTTTTTCTTAGAATTGTAGATCTGTCTTAAAGATACCAATATTCTACCAGTGGAATTAGATGGCTACACATCCCATGACATCGATTTTCAAACACTTGCTATTATTATTCAATTATATCTGACTCTTAGTGGCCCCATTTGGGGTTTTCTTGGTAGAGATATTGGAGCCATTTGCCATTTCCTTCTCTAATTCTTTTTATACATGAGGAATTAAGGCAAACAGAGTAAATTGATTTTCCAGAGTCACATTGCTAGCAAGTGTCTGAGGCAGGATTTGAACTCAGGAAATGAGTCTCTCTGATTCCAGAACTAGCTCTACCCAATGTACCCCCAAACTGCCTCTTTCAAATAATAAAAATTGAGAATAGCTCACTGGACAATGGAGATCTCATGGTGACAGTAGCTTCAATGAATAATAAATAAGTTATTTTATAGAACTATTATAATATGAATGAGTCATGAGTCAAGGTAGACTGATTAAATACTCCAGTGGTATCCTCTTGATATTGCGACTCATTGGGTGGTTTTCCTATGTTGAACTTACACAGATGGGGCAAGTATAACAGGACAGCATTTTAAAAAATCACTAGGTGTATGGTAGAAATGTATAAAACCTGTGTGCTGTATGTGTGGGGAGGAAACAAGTCCCCATTAGTAATAGTAGTGTTGGAGGTCAAAGAAATCTAGGTCTGCAGGGCTGTGTCCATCTCACAGGGGGTACCCTCACTAGTTCAGGATGAGATTCACTCCACAAAAGCATCCTACTTGAACAGATTTGATCACGGGCAATTACTAGGTTACTACAAAGTTAAGACACTGTCCATTAAACCTCCCCCCAAACCCCCATTACTTGACATATTGTGTCTATTACTCGATTTCCTCAATAAGGAAAGTGGCTTGGAGCAGACTCAATTAGAGTAGCAGGCTGCTTTTGTCTCCTGGCCTAAAGCTGTGCAAAACCTGATATATAATATGTGTAGATCTTTTTGTCTTTTGGAGTTGTTAGCTACCTGGCAACTGCCCATCAGCGGATGCTAATTAAACGTTTTCTTCCAGCCTAGCCTCTTGATTTATTGGCCTCTAGTTAAGTGTAACTAGGTAGGAGGAATTATTCTGCAAGAGGATCTTTGGGCTGAGGAATTCCCCGACAGATGGAACATTAAAATCAATGAGATCATGTATACATTTGTGCAATTGAGAACTCTAATGTAACATGGCTCATTAATTTATTAATAGTACCTAAATTAATTTACTTTATTCAGTGCAATACCAATTTTTATAGACCTAGAAAAATGAAAACGAAATTCTTCAATAGTAACGAAACTTCAAGAGTCTTATGGGAAATAATGGGGGCAAAAGTACGAAAGGAGGCCTAAAAGATCTCAGACTGTGCTATAAAATAGTAATCATGAAAACAATTTGGTTTTCATTAAAAAAATGGAGATGTCGATCAATGGAACACATTATGTACACATGAATGAATATAGTAGCAAAGTGTTTGATAAACCTAAAGATCTCTGTTAATTGGTTAAAGACTCTCTTACAAAAACTGCTGAAAAAAATATAGAAGCAGTCTGGCAAAAATGAGATATAGACTAATTTCTTATACCGTGGTAACAAGATAAACCTCAAATAGCTATATGACTTAGACATAGAAGATGGCATAAGCAAATTAGAAGAACCATTTTAAATCTTTGAATAGCAAAAGAGCTCATGACTAAATATAAAAAGATTCAGAGAAAATAAAGGCAGCTACGTGGCACGATGGATAGATCCCTGGATGTGGAGTGAGGAAGACCTCAAAAAGAGTTCAAATTTAACTTCAGACACATACTAACTCTGTGACCATAAGTAAGTCACTAAACCTCTCCTGGCCTCAGTTTCCTTATCTGTAAAATGGGGATAATAATAACACTTGCCTCCCAATGCAGACATGCAGTAAGAAAATAAAACAGACAGTTGTGTGACATAAAATTTAAAAGATTTTGTGTGAGTAAAGCCAGGTTTAATTAAAATTAGAAAAAAAAACTGTTAAGTGGGGAAAATATGCATAGCAAGTTTCATTGATGAAGGTCTTTTATTCAAAAGATATAAGGAACTGAATTGAATTTATAAGAGCAAGAGCCATTTCCCAATAGATAAATGGTCAAAGACATGAACAGGAAGCTTTTTTTTTTCTTTTTTTTTTCATTTTCCTTTTGCATTCCTATTTCTTTTTTTAAAAAAAAATTATTAAAGCTTTTTATTTACAAACATGGGTAATTTTTCCAACATTGACCCTTGCAAAACTTTTTGTTTCAAATTTTCTCCTCTTTTCCCTCACCCTTTCCCCTAGCTGGCAGGTAGTCCAATACATGTTAAATATGTTAAATTATATGTTAAATCCAACATTTGTATACATATTTATACAGTTATCTTGCTGCATGAGAAAAATCAGATCAAGAAAAAAGAAAAAAATACTGAGAAAGAAAACAAAATGCAAGCAAACAATAACAGGGAGAGTGAGAATGCTATGTTGTGGTCCACACTCAGTTTCCATGGTCCTCTCTCTGGGTGTGGACGGTTTTCTTCATCACTGAACAACTAGAATTGGTTTGAATCATCTCACTGTTGAAAAATGCCACGTCCATCACAGTTGATCATTGTATTCTCTTGTTGTCATGTACAATGATCTTCTGGTCCTGCTCATTTCACTCAGCATCGGTTCCTGTAAGTCTCTACAGGCCTCTCTGAAATCATCCTGGGGATCATTTCTTACAGAACAATAATATTCCATAACATTCATATATCATAACTTATTCAGCCATTCTCCAATTGATGGGCATCCACTCAGTTTCTTCCACTACAAACAGGGCAGCCACAAACATTTTTGCTCATGCGGGTCCCTTTCCTTCCTTTAAGATCTCTTTGGGATATAAGATCAGTAGAAACACTGCTGGGTCAAAGGGTTTGCACAGTTTGATAATTTTTTGAGCATAGTTTCAAATTGCTCTCCAGAATGGTTGGAGAACAGGAAGTTTTTCAAAAGAAGAAATAAAAGCTCTTAATAACTATATGAAAAAATATTACAAATCACTAATAATTGGAGAAATTCAAATTTTAAAAACTTCTTGATTTCATTACCATCAGGAGGGAAAAGTTGACTAGAAGGGAAAATATGTACATAATATGCTGTTAGAGAAATTATGAGTTGATCTAGGAATTCTGGAAAGCAATTTGGAACTATTCCCATACCCCAAAGAGATCAAAGAAAGCAGAAAAAGACATATATATTTTAAAAAGCAGCTCTTTTTGTGGTGGCAGAGAACAAGAAAATAAGAAGATGCCTATCAATTTTGAAATAGCTAAACAAATTATGGTATATCATTGTAATGAAATACTATTATATCAAATAATGAAAAGAATGGTTTCAGAGTGAAATGAGCAGAGCAAGAGAATAATAATAACAACACAGTAAAGAAAAACTATTTTGAAAGACTTGAGGACTTTGATCGATGCGATGACAAATTTTACCTTCAGAAGAGTGAAAATGAAGTATTCTATCTGCTTTCTGACAGAGAGGTGGTAGACTCAAAATGCAGACTCTTGGCCATTAAGAGAGCTGACTTTGCTTAACTCTGCCTATTTGATATGAGGGCTCCCTTCATCTTAGCTTCTCTTTTGTAAATTAAGTTAAAAAAAAATATAGTTCAAGCTGATTTCAGACAATAACCTATGATTAGAGGCAGTATGGAGTAGCAACAGTGTTGGACTCAGAATCAGGAAAAATTGTGTTAAAATCCGCCTCAGATATTTACAAGCTATGTTTCTCTGGCAATGTTATCTAACCCTTATGTAACTCAGTTTCTTCATTTGTAAAAGGAAGGGGGCATAACTCAATGGCCTCTAAGGTTTCTTGTATTCCTTAATCTATGATCCTATGAGCCTTTTTTTGATCCAGAGGTTACTGGCCATAGACCCTTCAGCACTGAGAATTCTCTCCACTAGTTAAACTTTAGCAATCAAGGTTTTAAAAAAATTAATATTATATTATTATTATATTTTATTAAACCAGCCATATTCTTTATTCCATATGACCTTGGAAAAAATTCTTTCCCACAGAGTGTGTGTACAATAAAATTGACACGAGATAGGTCTCTGTTGCAACTAAACTGACTACATAACTAATGATTCAAGAAAAACAAAATTTTCATCTTGATTCATATAAAAACTTTCAAGGCATAAAGACAGCAGAGAAAGCTGCTCAACAGTCTCTGAGCAGTGGCCCAGAAAATGAATAAATCAAGTCAGAAAACATTTCCCTCCTCCCACCACCAGAAAAGCTAGAGACATTGAAATTCATTATCATTTCTATGAACATGAATGTAAAATATTAATTTTCATTAAGTAGGCTAGTGAATATGGCAATGTCACATTTATCTGAGGGAAGATCCAGTGCCACTAATTTCCTTGACAATTGGGATAGAAAGCGTATAAAGTTATGAATCAGTCATAAAGTTCAATTTATTCCCTTTATTTTTGGTATTTAGCTTCCATGAATAGAAAGTGTGCATTGTATTACAGATGCTATTTTTAAGCTATTTCAGATTAGAAACAATGGTCTGGCAGGCATCAATTAATATGTCTGATTTAAAAGCTTTTGCTATTAATTATCCTATATTTTATATTTTTGTGTGGCTATTCACACATGCATGTATTCATGCATATATTCAAACACATTCTTGGCTCTCTTAGTTTCCACTCTTTGTAATTGTTAATTGGTTTGCTATTATTATTATAGAGAAGTCCCTTAATTGAGTTGTAGGGAAAAGTTAAAAATGAATATAGTCATACAATTGTGGGTTTGGAAGATACTACTTTAGCCCAACTTTCCACTTAGTGATGAATTAAAAAGTCTGATAAATGACCAACAAGCCTCTGTTTAAATATTTTTGCCTTTCTCACAGGACCCTGGGACAAGCAAGGAACAGGAGAGGAGCGAGGAAGTGATTCAGGTTGGGCATCTAAAAGAAAAGAATCTGAATTTGAATATGTAGGAGGAAGTTCCAGAAATGGCATTTGAACCCATGACAATCACATGGGCCCTCATCCCCATCTGTTTTGTTGGGATTTTAATATCCAGTCAGGGAACAAAGGCTTATTCTGCTTCCAGATATTATAGTACAAATACACCCAAATCATACACTCAATATATTTAAAATGACCTAGGAATGAGACTCATATGAAGTGGCTCTCGATTTGCTCAGCCAGGGCTACCTTCAGGGGGCCCACTGTCTTGCATCATCAAACTGATAAAATCTTTCAAGGGAAACTAGATTTCTGAGATTTTTTTGGTCCTACTTGCAGCTTTGTGGGTGGGAAGGGTATTGCTGCAGGGACTAGGGAAAGGCTGAAGACCAGAAATGTGCAGACAGAGTACATTGAGAATGACTAGTTATGGTTCTGATTAACTATGCAGCATGGCCATAGGACTGGTGAATCTAGAAAGCACATGAAGGCAGGTGGTAAGAAGGAGTAGCCTACAGGGAATGTAAGATTCGTTTGGAAGTTACGGTCACGCTACCATAAAAGCTAGGTGATAACCCACATCACCCCCAAAGAGCAAGAGCTAAGAGATCTTCTGACTGCCTGAAGGAGAGCCCCGGAGCTCCCTCTGATCTTAGGCAAGGATGTGATCAGGGAAGTCTACCTGAGGACTGACGGACATCTGTCTCCCCGTCCCTCTCACTCATTGGTTTTAGTCTGGCCTTCTAGAGTGAGGCAGAACGGGTATTTCTTCTTCTACTTAACCGTCCTCAGCCAGTTAGAAAACGTGTGATTTTTCCTAATCTTCAAATGCTGGAAACACTCCACAAAAAAGCTGTGTTTTGGTCAGGGAAGCCGCTTGGAGGCTAAGTTCAATGCTAGGACAATTGACCCCCGTATTCTTTTTAGCAAAGGAGTTATTGCTGTGGGTGATGTTTTCAGAGCAAGAGGCGGAGAAGGAGGCAGGAGAGCGTGTGCTGTGTTAAGAAGATGGTCAGAGAGGGCTGGGGTTGGGTTGTGGGTGTGGTGGGTGCTCACAGTCAGGAGCCCAGGGCCCAGGACGCCTGAGTTCTGAGCCAGAGCTGGAGGCTGCGGTACAGGAAGGAGACAGAGGTGGGCTCCTGAAGGTGCCATATTTGAGCAAGGTCTCAAGAATAGATATGTGTGCTCTCCGTAGATTGGAGGGGCCATTTGAAGTCACGGAAATCCAGTAAAGGGAGAGACACACATGTAGTAGGTAAGATGCCGAATGGGTGTGGGACAGTGCGCAGTCCGATTCAGTGGGGCTGAAGGGAATGATTGGGAGGAGTCAGACAAAGCCTTCTGTCCTAGACTTTGCAAATTATGTTCCTTGTGTGTTACAACACACAGTATAAAATGTACATGACTTGACTTGGTTGAGTACGTGTCATTGAATATGTAATTCTGTCATTAAAATTTTGTGTATTTATGTGAAAGCAATATTTAAAAATATACTTTGTTGTGCCATTTCTTATTCCAATTCTAGTTTTTGTTTTGCACATATATAGTAGTGTAATATGTCTGGAAAAAAGGGTTTAGTCCATATTATGAAGGTCCCTGAATTCTAGGCTGAAGAATTAGGATTTATTTAGTAGACAATGGGGAGAGTTTGAAGATTTTTGAACACTGAGAACAGCAGAGCAAAACTGTGCTTTAGGAAGATTAATATGGTAATAAATTGGAGCAAGGATTCTTAATATGGGTTCCCTGTGGATGGATTTCAAAGGGTCTGTGAACTTGGATGTGAAAAAGAAACATTTTTTCCTTTATAATCTTATGCACTTTTTGGTATGCATTTAAAAATATTATTCTGAGGTAGGGATCAAAATCTTCACCAGATTGCTATAGATGTCCATTATACACAAAACAGCTAAGAAGCCCTGGGTTATAGAGAAAGACATTTGGAAGCAGAAAGATAAGTTAAAAGGCTAAAGCAACAGCCCATACAAGAAACTACGAGATCCCTTGAAGTTCTGTTCAAGAACTACTCCCACCATGAAACCATCTCCAATTTTTCCACATCTCTAACTCCATGGGAGAAAATGATCTTTCCTCCTCTGATTTTCTGGCAGTGTTTTGCCTCTTTCCTGTGTCCTAAGCCCATGAGAAATCACTTTGGTACAAGTGGTATCTCCTCTAGGAGACAGAGTGCCTTGATGACATCATTTTTCATCTTTTTATCCCCATGGCAGAGAACATAATAGACACAATAAATGTTTGTTGAATTGAATTGTATCCCTCTAAAGATTAAATGTCAGGTCCATTCATCAAGACTAAAGTGTTAATGATGAATAATGCCTAGATTAAAATTTGCCAGATCTTATTATTTCACCCTGACAAGTGATTCAACAGACCAGTACAAAAATAACAATGTGACACTGAAGGCAAGCTTCCTTTCCTCTCTTCTTTGGTGAGAATTTGAATGGCATCATGGACCACAATGCCAAAATGGGTGTTGTGGAAGAGCTGAGTTGACTATGTTGGATTACAAGAATTGCTCCTGAGACATCAAGTGTATTTTGAAAATTGGGCGAAAAAACAGGATCTTTCCAAAATATTAAATAGTTGGATCTTTCTCAATGCATAAAAAATACAAATGGACAACTGATAGAATTGTTATTCCCACCAAACTTAGAAAAGGTAAAAATTGAACTTTATCACCATATTTATTTGTTTGTTTACAGCTCAGTCACTTTCTGATAAACTTTATCTTGATTAAACCTTCCTTCTCTATAAAATTAAGGAAAACATTTACATGTACAACACATGCATCTGAATTACTATTATTGCATTATTATTAATGCATTCATTGATTATTAAAGTTTTATAATCCTTTTAAAAAATATCAGTCACTTCTAGATATAATCATTTATCTAGAAAGTTACCCCTTATAACAAAGAAAAACAGGTAGGCAAATCGATGGACACAAAATTAAATTTCAATTAAATAAGATTTTGTAGCCTAGTCAAATGTACTAGATGGCATAGCATAGAAAGAAAAAGAGAGAAGTAATCTATATTTTCTTAGAAGGATTAACTCAGAAATAGAAACTCTTGAGCTTCTGGGTAAGGCTAAATTGATAGTTATAAATTGAGACTTTAATAACCCCAGTTAGAATTTGTGTTCCTTTCTGGCTCTCTGCTCCGCATAAAAGCTAAACTGTTATTCCTATGTCTAACTATATCACTTTCCTACTAAAAAATCTTCAGTGGTTCTCTATTACCTCAAACAAGTAATACAAAATCCTTAGTATGGCATTTAAATCTTTCTAATGTTTAGTGTCCCTTCCTCGCATTTCAGCCTTCTTTTCTTTTATTCTCCTTTACACATTTTCCATTCAAGAAGTCAAACTGTCCTTCTAATGCCCTGGATACAATATTTCATCTCCTACCTCCATACATAGTATTGGTGATTCTCTGTGCCCGAAAGCACTTCCTCCTATGTCTTGGTTGTTTAGAACTCACTTTCCTTTGTAACCTCAAATCCAGGCATAAAACTCTCCTCATTGGTAAAGAAAATGGTCTCTCTTTCCTTAAAGTCTAGCAACAAGCTAGAAAGATACACATACCCAAGGTGCTGGTTCCTTTACAGGCTGACTCCCCTCTCCCCCCAGAATCTCTTTCTATCCATGGATCTAGAAAAATATTGGAAATGAGAGCAGAAATGCTTATGTTTTCTCTCAAAGCCAAAAGCCAGAGGAAGAAATGCTCTTCTCTCAAACTTTTGCCACTCCACCACTCACATAGGCACAGAATATTAGGGCAATCATTCTCTTCATTAAAAAGGAAACTTTTGTGCAGGTGCTGAGGCTTTAGTCCCAGATGTCATGGTGTCATGGGCCCTTTTGGCAGATTGGTGAATCCTATCTTAGGAAAAAAAAACCCTTTTTTTAAATGCATAAAACATATGGCAACTAATTCTATTGAAATAAAATGTATTTCTCCTCCACCAAAATTCACATAAACTTGTGGGAGTCTCTAAGTATGTGGTTAAGAACCCTTGCTTTAGGATTTGTGTATGTGTGTGTGTGTGTGTACATACAAGATAAATACTATATACACACACAGATATATGTATATGAAAGACATATGGCTCAGTAGGTGAGAGAGAAAATCACTGACATCCCAGTTTAACTTTGTGCTTTTCCTTCTATTTACTTATCTACTACGGGGGAGTGAAACTCTTTTTGTATTTGAGAGACTATAGAACCTTGAGAATCTCTCTCATATGTTGCCTTTTTATCTCTTTTTACTGCTGGTATCTTAAAGGAGAATGTGCTGCAATTTTATAGGGGAAATTGCTTTATTCTCTTACAATCCTGTTTCACTAAATGTTCTTTCTTTGAGTTCCTCTCTTCTGGAAGACAGTTAAAAGGCAAACATAGAGGTGGAAGTAGAAGAGCACTGGTTTTCTTGGATGCAGACCTAGATAGATTATCTTATACTTGGTATGGTTTTTTTCTACAGGACTCTTCTCAGTGCCCTAAAATGTTGGATCTCAAGAGTAAAATGTAAACTCTTTGAAGGCAGAGATTATTTCTTTTCTTTTTCTCATTTTTGGATCCCTAGTACAGTTCTTTACATATAGTAGGCACTTAATAAAAGTTTGTTGAATTGTATTGTTACAGATATTTGGCTGTTGTCAAAAATAGTAAGCATTTTTATAATACATTGAGGTTTGCAAAATACTGTAAAATGAAATATAATATGAATTGATTCCCATAATAATCCTGTGATTAGGAAGGTAGAAGTGTTATTATATAATGGGGATATTTTATAAATGAGGAAACTATGACTCAATATTACATAAACAATAAAAGTCTAGAATTAGGTCTAGAAACTGATGTGGGGCCTAAGGCAAGAACAACAAAATATATCCAGAACAAAGAGTTGGAATAGTTGTTTCTTTATGACTTTATGAAAAATTCAATTGTGTGGAGATGGTAACTTGGGAAGAAATCTTTGAATTTAGGACACAGGGTCCAGTGGGGAGGGGTAAGGCTATGAGATACTGACCTCTGGGAGAAATAAAAACTCCAGTACATTAGCCACAGAATGTCATGTGGCTACTACAAGGGAGCACACAAGTCGGGTAGAAGTAAGATGGAGGCCAGCCAAGGTGACTTTTGGAAATTTCCTATTTTACCTAATTATTTTTGCAAACCTGGTTCTAAGCTCAGTTTTTTCATACTTACTGAAGGAATAACAGCCTTGTCAGTCGGTGTTCAATTGATTTCAATAGACAGAGGCAGAGCCCCAGTTGCCCCACTTACCTCCCTCTAAATTTAGCATTCTCTCCCTTACATAGAGCTGTCTGTATAATTCTACAGAAATTCCTTACTGATGATGGTAGCTTTCATTTAAAAAATCTCTTTTCAGCCTATAGTGAAAACTGGGTAAATTGATAGTTTGGGAGAAGCTATAGTAGCAAATAATATTTATACAAATGCTTCAATTTTCTTTCTTTTTAAAAGTTAAAAAAAAAAGAAAAATGAAAAAAGCTCTTTTGGTATCCAATGGTACTTAGTCAAATATTGATTGTGTACTTAGGAAGTAATAAAGCTATTTAGAATTCATGGAATTATTTTTGGCATGTGCAATTTCATACCTTAAAGTTATCATATTTTAGACATTGGTCCAGATGAATGACTAGCCCCAAAGAATATTTCTAAAGGATTGATGTCAGCCCACTGGGAGGATTCTAGAGGATTGATGCAGGATATTTGTTCCCTTCATTTTAATCAGTGATTTGGGATAAGGCACAGAAGGCATACTTATCAAATATGTTGATGTTCTGAACCTTGGAGGCAAAGCTAATATATTGGATGACATAGTTATGATACAAACACATTTTTAAAGATTGGGATAATTAGCTGTCTAACTTTTAAATGTAACAGAAATAGAAGTCTTAGCTTAGATTAAAAAAAAAAACAACTTCTCAAGTATAAGGTAAAGGAAATGTTGATAGAAAGCAAGAGATTTGGTGGTTTCAGTGGCCTGCACCCTTAATGTGTCAGCAATATGACCCAATAGATTAAAAGCCAGTGAACTTAAAAAAAATTTAAAAAACCAATGAACTTGCTGACCAAATCAAACAACTATTTTACTACTACTAGAAATATACTAACCATGAGAAAGAAGATAATTTCTTTATAGTCTTCTCTGGTCAGAATATATTTGGAGTACAATTATATTATTTTAGGAATCACAAAGAGCCATCTCTTAGAGGTAGATGTACAGGATGATAAAGGTAGCAAATCCAGACTATTTAAGGACTGATTAAAAAAATGAATATGAGTAATCTAGAGAAGAGGAGTCTTAAAGGGACATGATTATCATCTTTAACTATTTTTATGACATGACATGCAAAAGAATGGTTAGACTCAGGGTGCTTGGTCCTTGAAGATAGGTGCCAGTTATAGAAATGAAGAGTTCAGTTCCATTTAAACAGGAACTGTCCAAAAGTGTGATGTGTTTCTAAAGGAAACGGAATTCTCCATTATTGGAGGCCTTCTGTGAGAGGCTAAATGATCATTTGCCAGGGCTACAATAGAGGGAATTCATTCAGGAAGAATTTGTGCTAGGTTATTTTGGAAGTCTTTACAGAAATCAACTCGTTAGGAATCTTGTGCTTCTATGACTAAAGATTTTTCTGTGGTGTATTTTGTTAAAAAAAAGGATTCAGTTCAAGTATAAAAGTGAAGTTAAATTATGGCTTGGTCTTTATATTTTTAAAGTACTATCCATCCATCAGTGGATGTTTAAGTAACAGACAGTGACTTATTCGAGTTTGTAGATGTTTGTTGAAATGAATTACATGTGTATAAATGATTTAATCACATAAAGAAGAGTCATCTCGTGACAAAGGAACAAACACGACATTATTTCTTTATCGCTGTAACAATGGCGCTGGCAGAGAGGTTTCAAGTTGATGAAGATTTCATATATTTGTAAGTTACTATTTAGAAAAAATTAAACCATTTTTCAAGTATTGTCTATCCTTAGTAGAGACTTAAATGAATAATATTATTGAAAGTGTTTTTTTTTTTTTTTGTATCTGATAGTCTTAAATTCTACAATGTTCAGCAGATATTACAGGATATAAAATAATCAATAAAAACATATCTGAAGACTAAATCCTAATATTTTGAGCAAATTCATGAATTAGTTTTATCTTCTCATTCCTGTTTCAAAAGGTTTTTTTTTTTTTTTTGGGTATAACAAAAAGGTTTTGCCTTGATTGCAAAAATATTGATAGCAGCTAAAATAGTTGAATGTGTTTGGGTTTAAATTCCTCTATTTTAATTTTACAATTTTATAATTTAACGTCAGGAAGTCATTTGAAAGAATTGGAATGTAAAAAGAAAAACATTTTACAAGTTTTCTAATTGTTAAGTCTTGATAGGACAACTAGCAAAATCAGATTATTTTCTCATAATTAGACCTCTCAGTCTCATATACATTCATGCTTCTAAGACACTAAACTATATTCATGACAATATAGTATTTTACTCATATGAAGTGCTTGATCTGCCTCCATAATTACCTGACTTCCAAAAGGTAACTTACTTTATCTGCATTATTGGCTATATCAACAATTTGTGGGCTGATCATTTTAGGTTATTATCAAAGCAATTGGTGACATTGAAAGTACCAATCCAATTAAGAATCAGTTGTCAAGATTTCTGTATAGACCAAAATGATACCCACACCCATCAACTTCTCAAAAAGTAAACTCAACAAACATTTATTCAATGACTTCTACGTTTTAATACTAAGCACAGAGGACTGAAAGAAAGGCAAAAACCAGTTCTGCATCTTGAAGTGCTCCCTATATAATGGGGGAGACATACAAACAACATGTACAAACAAGATACATGATAAATTGTAGTTAATCACAGCGGGAAAACACTAAAATTAAGGAAGGCTGCCATTTTGTTGTGACAAGGAACTGGAAACTGAATGAATGGCCATCAGTTGGAGAATGACAATAAATGATGATATATGAATGTAATAGGATATCATTGTTCTATAAGAAACAATCAGCAGGATGATTTCAGAGAGGCCTGGAGAGACTTACAGGAACTGATGCTGAGTAAGATGAGTAGAAGCAAGAGAACATTGTACATAGCAACAACAAGACTCTATGATGATTAATTCTGATGATTGTGATTCTTTTCAACAGCGAGGTGATTCAGGCCAGTTCTAATGATCTTATGGTCGAACCATCTGCACCCAGAGAAAAGACTGTGGGGACTGAATGTGGTCGATAACATAATATTTTCACTTTTTGTGTTATTTGCTTACATTTTATTTTCTTTCTCATTCCCCCCTTTTTGATCTGATTTTTCTTGTGCAGCATGATATTTGTGGAAATATGTATAGAAGAAGAGCACATGTTTAATATATATTGGATTACTTGCTGTATAGGGAAGGGGATGGAGAGAATGGAAGGAGAAAAAAATTTGGAACCCAAAGTTTTGCAAGGTCTAATGTTGAAAACTATCTATGTATATGCTTTGAATATAAAAAAGCTTTTTAAAAAATGGAAGCCTGCAAGAGGTTTTTTACAGGAAAGATTTTATCTGAGTTCTAAAAGAATCAGGGAAGGCAGGAGGGGGAAATGAGGAGGAAGAGAATTCCATGTATGAAGGATATCCATTGTAAATGCACAGAATCTGTAATCTTATAAACAGGACAAACGGGAGGTTTGGTATAAATAAAGCCAAATCCCCAAAGCACTAACTTGTAAGCATTTGTTCCTTCTAGTAGCAGTCATAGGTGAATTACATGGTCATAAGGGTATCTATCCAACAGCTTCTATAAGCCTAGAGATTAGGGAATCTGAATGTAGACAGAAATAATATCCAAAAGTTCTCTTATCATCTTTCTACTTTGGAAAGAACCTGCCCCATTTTTAGTCTTCTTGTC
Organism: Antechinus flavipes; assembly: GCF_016432865.1. NCBI lineage: Eukaryota > Metazoa > Chordata > Mammalia > Dasyuromorphia > Dasyuridae > Antechinus > Antechinus flavipes. The sequence continues at coordinate 35,451,244 of NC_067403.1, read as the reverse complement.
TCAAGTCTCTCTCTAATCAAGTCCATTTTCTACTCAATAGCCAAAATGATCCTTCTAAAGAACAGATCTGACCACATCATCCTCTTCTCCTGAATTCTTAACCAGAAAGAGTAGCTAATATTGCCTGTGTGTTTATTCTTAAAGCAATTAGGAATTTAGCATGTGTGACAGTGTGAAATAAGTTAACTTTCCAGGACAAAGCATCTTCTATTTCATTTTATTTCTCAGTTTCCTCATCTGTGTAATGGGGATAATACTAGCACCCACTTCCCAAAGTTGTTGTGAGGCTTAAATGAGATATTTGTTAAACTCTTGGGTACTATGCTAGTACACATAGTGATTTAAATATTAACAATTAAGCAATAAATAGCAATTATGATTTCTTTCTCAAAATTGTATATATGTGTGTGTGTGTGTGTGTAAAATTATATAAAATAAGTAAATATACTCTCGAAGGCAGGGTCATATATAAATTCTGCATCTCCTCTAGCACAGCACTCTGCATAAATAGACAATAAAGCATTGAATGTTTGGTTGATCTAACAAAACAAACTTTAATATATACATATTTTTATGTTTCTTTGTGAAAACCTCCCTAAACTTCCTGAATTTTATTGTGAAAAACTATATAATCCAAGCATCTGGGCCTGCTACCCTCCATCTACCCCTGATCCCAACTACTCACAACTTTCAATCTCTAGTGTGCAGTTCTGTTCATCCAGAGGATATCTTCGCAGATCCATCATGCAAGCAGCTGTTGTCGTGATCCTGTAAGAAAGAAAAAAAAAACAAAAAGGAAAATCATGACCCAAATTCACATGGAAAATGACATCTGACTGTCAGCCTTTTGGGGAGTATTCAGGATCTACCTTTCAAGGAGTTAAAAAAAATCAGCCAGCTGCCAAAACATATTTATCAGCCCAATGAATAGTCCGGAGCTTGGCCCACATCTCCTGGTATCAAGGAATGGCACTTTTCAGTGACTGGCAGGGTTTTTTGAGAATTCTTTCTTTTAATTGATTTCTTAAGAGATATGGATTTATATCATTGACAAATTTTGTGATCATGGGCAAATTCTTCCCCAAAATTACAATGAGGAGGTTGGGCTAGACAGGAGTTTTAAATCATTTTTATGTTACGGATTGTTTGGGCAGTATGATAAAACCTATGGACTCCTTAGGATAATTCTAAATTTATTAAAATTAATTATAAAATTTTAAAAAAGCAATTTAAGAATAAAAATCATTTTTATGTTTAAAATTAATTTAAAATGAGTTTTAAAAAATGCATATAACAAATACAATGGACTAGCAACTCTGTATTATAAAGGAAACTAGTTATATTGATATATAATTACAAAATCTATTTTTTAAAAACAAGTTTATATTCTTATGTTAAGAACCTCTGGACTGGTTATTTCTCAGGTCTCTTTCAGCTCTAACATTCTATAATTCTAAGACCTAAGAGAGGTTATTCAATTAATTTTGTTATTAATTCATGCCTTATTGTGAATGAGCTCATCTGATGTTTTCTAGGGAACAGTTGTGATAGAGTGGAGAGAATTTAAAGACTGAATGAAGACCAGTGAAAGAAGCAGATTATCAAGGATATCTGATTCCATAGAAAAGACAATTCCTCAGACATAGGTTCGACGATAAGCAATGGTGTGACCAAGTGAAGGGAGATAGTAAATCAATTTGCTTTGGTTGATGTAGAAGAAATTGAGCAAGGGGATTCAGAAGAGACAAGAGACATCGGGTAGTCTGGATTGATGGCTTTGAGGATCAATGAAAGTCTTGGTTCCAGCTCCTATTGTGTTGGATACTTTTCTCTCTCTGATTATGTGGCAAATTATCTGAGTATATTATGACTGACCTGCTTTACCAACTTAATTTTAGAGCTATGCCATTGAGTTAGCCAGACTCCCATGATGATGTAGTTGGCCAAACTGAACTATTACAGAATTGAACGATTTCAGAGCTGGGAGGGATCTGAGGGGAGGCAGTCTAAGCCATACCTGATAAGAAAGACTGCTCTGGAGGATACACTCTGAAGGCAGGGACCATGTCACCTATAAGTTTTGTATCTCCTCCAGCACAGTGTTCTGCACACAGCAGACAATAAAAGTTTGTTGAATGATCTAACAAGATAAACTTCCATAGATTTGTAGATTTTATTTGAGAGACACGGATATTATGCCATCCTATTAATAGCTAAATATTAATTTGTGATTCACCCTTTTCCTCCTCTTTAAGACTAGACTCCTGAAAAGGTCAGTCAATCTCTGAAGGCATGATTAATGACACGATTATTCCTGAAGAGTGATCACTAAGTCTTTGCAATTGATAATACAAAGATTTTTTTCTTTTCAAGGTGCTACCAGCTTTCTATCAACTAGTAGTAATATGTGCAATATAGTAGTGATTCTTTCCTTGAAAGTTGCAGCGAGTCATAGAGTTTTCAAAAAGCATTTGTCAACAGAATCCAAGTTCCGAGAGCTGGAAGGTCTGGTGTAGGGCACTAGAGTTGGAGTCCACAAGCCCCAGATTCGCACATCACCCAAGGTACTTGCTAGGTGGGTGACTCAAGTGGGCCAGTGATTCAGCTTCTGTGTGCCTCGATTTCCTCAGCTATGAAACGATCGGGTTGGGTTCCTTTTCTGCTCTAATCTAAGATACTAAGGCAAGGTTTACGTTCAGGTGAAGCTTCATCTTAACTAAATGCTGTGGGGATCGTTCAGCCTTGATGATCCGAATCATATTCTGTGGAATTAAAGGCCCAAAGAATTATGCAGCCAAGCAATCACATCGAACGGCAGAACTCTTGCTGGAAGTATTTGCATCTGAGGTCCATGTCCTAAATTATTATTTGGGCTTTCCATTTGACTTCTACCATCAAGGCCTCCTTTTCAGAGGAGTTTGAGAGAATTAGCTGCAGAGTTGGCAGCAAACAACGGCACATCAGATTGGTCACTGTTTATGGGGAAGTAGTTAGCCAACTGTTCCTCTGGACACTGATTCCAAGTGTGGGGGCAGGAGGCAGCACGATGTGTCTGCTTCTTTTAAAATCAAATCAACAAGCATTTATTAAGCACTTACTATGTGCCAGACAGGCTATTTGCAATGGTCATTGTGATAATTTGTTTATAGAATTGACCACTGGCCCTGAAAAAGAGATGGGTTATTAAAAGAAAGTGAGCCAAGGTTACTATGGGATACTGAAATAAATAGAAATCATGTTGCTGTGACTTTCACTGAGTAAACTCAGAATTTATGAGGCAGGATTGGTCCTTTCTGAGCTGAACTCCCTTTCTTCAGTTGAACACAGAAGAAATGATTGTGTTAATTCTGGATGTAGATCACCTTTGGCTGCTCTACAAAGGCAAAAAAATAGGTATTCCTAGTCTTCAGGAAACTTAGCACTGAAGATCTTATGTATTCCTATCACTCTTTAAAAATGTTATCGGTGACTTCCAGTTAAGATGGCGGAGAGGAGGCTCACAGTTGCATAAGCTCCGCGCTTTCTCTCACTATCCACTTCATTACAAGCCTCTGAATCAATGCTTGACTGAAAAAAACCCACAAATAGTTACCAAGAGAAGCCATCCTTGAGATCCGCCAAGAAAGGTCTGTCTTTACTGGAGGGCTGGGGCGGTTTTAGATCGGGCGCAGGCTGAGGGCAGCGGCAGTGAGGGCACAGGAGCAGACTGGAGAGGGGGTGGGGAGTGATTGTAGCCACCTCTGTGGGGAGAGCTTCGCTACAGGTTTGGATACTTTGCTCCGGCAGCAAGTCAGCAGCCCAGCAGAGAAGCTAAAAACACCGGGGTTGAAGAACACAACCGCAAACAGCTGGAGTCTCTCGGGACCTGGCCGCCCTCCCCTTCCCCCCCCTCAGTGACTCAGCACGCTTTGGGATCTCAGAGCGCAGGCGCAGCACAGTCCTGCTAGTGCCTCACTGCTGCCCCCTGCAGTCTGTAGAGGAAGCTCGATAACACACCCAGCCCCTCCCCCAAAGAAAGACTCCAGTTTTTTCTGTTTTTCTTTGGTAGTTTGTCTCTGATTAATAGACAGAATGAGCAAGAAGCTGAAGAGGACTTTAACCCTTGACAGCTTCTATACAGATAGAGAGCAGACTCTAAATCCTGAGGAGACTAAAAACAGGCAGTCCCCAGGTGATTCCCCAAAGGAGGAGATCGTCTGTTCCTCAGCACAGATGAACCTCATAGAAGTGATTAAAAAGGCTCTCACAAGGGAGCTAGAAGAAAAATGGGGAAAGCAGAGTGAGGCTTGGCAAAAGGAGAGGGAACCTTGGGAAAAGGAGAGGGAGGCTTGGCAAAAGAGCCTGGAGAAAGTTAAAGAGAGAGTGGATAAAGAAGTAAAATCCTTGAAAAATAGGATTAGTGAACTGGAAACAGAAAACAGCTCTCTAAAAAACAAAATTGGCGAAATGGAAAAAAATTCCACAGAACAAAAGAACTCAATTGGACAATTAGAAAAAGATTTTAAAAAAGTGAGTGAAGAAAATACTTCACTGAAAATCAGAATTGAACAAGTGGAATTGAATGACTCGAGGAGACAAGAAGAATCAGTCAAGCAAATCCAAAAAAATCAAACAATGGAGAAAAATGTGAAATACCTTCTGGGGAAGACAACAGACCTGGAAAACAGATCCAGGAGAGACAATCTGAGAATCATTGGACTTCCAGAAAAACATGATGAAAAAAAGAGCCTGGACACTATTTTCCAGGAAATTATCAAAGAGAACTGCCCAAAAGTCATAGGAACAGAGGAAAAAATAAACATTGAAAGGATTCATCGATCACCCACTGAAAGGGATCCTAAAATCAAAACACCAAGGAATATAGTGGCCAAATGCCAGAACCCTCAGATGAAGGAAAAAATATTGCAAGCGGCTAGAAAAACCCAATTCAAGTATCAAGGAGCCACAATAAGGATCACCCAGGATCTGGCAGCATCCACATTAAAAGATCGAAGGGCCTGGAATATGATATTCCGAAAGGCTAAGGAACTTGGTATGCAACCAAAAATAACTTACCCAGCGAGAATGAGCATCTTTTTCCAGGGAAGAAGATGGACATTCAACGAAGTAAGCGAATTTCATCTATTTCTGATGAAAAAACCAGAACTTAACAAAAAGTTTGATCTACAAATATAGAACTCAAGAGAAATCTAAAAAGGTAAAGATTAATCTTGGGAACTATATTTTGACTATATAGATGTATAAAGAATACATGTATACCTTGTTCTAGAAATTGATGTGGAAAGGACATTGTACCAGAAAAAGGGTAAAGTGGGGGTAGTACATCTCATGAAGAGGCATAGGAAACCTGTTATATCTGAGAGAAAGAATGGAGGGGGATGAATATAGTGGGTATCTTACTGCCTTCAGAATTGGCTTTAAGTGAAAAATCTTAAGACATATTCAATCTATGGTGAAACTTCTCCCACCTCATTGAAAAGTGAGAAGGGAAAAGTGAAAAGGGAAGGAATAAGCTAAGCGGAAGGGAATACGGGAACTGGGAGGGAAAGGGGTAAGATAGGGGGAGGAACTCTAAGGCGGGGGGAGGGATACTAAAAAGGGAGGGCTGTGAGAAGCAAGGGTGCTCACAAGCTTAATACTGGGAAGGGGGGGAAAGGGGAAAGAAGGGAGAAAAGCATAAACCGGGGTTAACAAGATGGCAAGTAATACAGAATTGGTCATTCTAACCATAAACGTGAACGGGGTAAACTCCCCCATAAAGAGGAAGCGGTTAGCAGAATGGATTAAAAGCCAGAATCCTACAATATGTTGTTTACAGGAAACACACCTGAAGCGGGGAGATACATGCAGGTTAAAGGTAAAAGGTTGGAGCAAAATCTACTATGCTTCAGGTGAAGTCAAAAAAGCAGGGGTAGCCATCCTGATCTCAGATCAAGCTAAAGCAAAAATTGATCTAATTAAAAGAGATAAGGAAGGGCACTATATCTTGCTAAAGAGTAGCATGGATAATGAAGCACTATCTATATTAAACATATATGCACCAAGTGGGGTAGCATCTAAATTCTTAAAAGAGAAACTAAGAGAGCTGCAAGAAGAAATAGACAGTAAAACTATAATAGTGGGAGATCTTAACCTTGCACTCTCAGAATTAGATAAATCAAACCACAAAATAAATAAGAAAGAAGTCAAAGAGGTAAATAGAATACTAGAAAAGTTAGATATGATAGATCTCTGGAGAAAATGTAATGGAGACAGAAAGGAATACACTTTCTTTTCAGCAGTTCATGGAACCTATACAAAAATTGACCACATATTAGGACATAAAAACCTCAAACTCAAATGCAGTAAGGCAGAAATAGTAAATGCATCCTTTTCAGACCACGATGCAATGAAAATTACATTCAACAAAAAACCAGGGGGAAGTAGACCAAAAAATAATTGGAAACTAAATAATCTCATACTAAAGAATGATTGGGTGAAACAGCAAATCATAGACATAATTAATAACTTCACCCAAGAAAACGATAATAATGAGACATCATACCAAAATGTATGGGATGCAGCCAAAGCGGTAATAAGGGGAAATTTCATATCTCTAGAGGCCTATTTGTATAAAATAGAGAAAGAGAAGGTCAATGAATTGGGTTTGCAACTAAAAATGCTAGAAAAGGAACAAATTAAAAACCCCCAGTCAAACACTAAACTTGAAATTCTAAAAATAAAAGGTGAGATCAATAAAATTGAAAGTAAAAAAACTATTGAATTGATTAATAAAACTAAGAGTTGGTTCTATGAAAAAACCAACAAAATAGACAAACCCTTAGTAAATCTGATTAAAAAAAGAAGAGAGGAAAATCAAATTGTTAGTCTTAAAAATGAAAAGGGAGAACTCACCACTAACGAAGAGGAAATTAGAGCAATAATTAGGAGTTACTTTGCCCAACTTTATGCCAATAAATTCGACAACTTAAATGAAATAGAAAAATACCTCCAAAAATATAGCTTGCCCAAACTAACAGAGGAAGAAGTAAATATCCTAAACAGTCCCATCTCAGAAAAAGAAATAGAACAAACTATCAATCAACTCCCTAAGAAAAAATCCCCAGGACCAGATGGATTTACATGTGAATTCTACCAAACATTTAAAGAACAATTAATTCCAATGTTATATAAACTATTTGAAAAAATAGAGATTGAAGGAGTCCTACCAAACTCCTTTTATGACACAGACATGGTACTGATACCTAAACCAGGTAGGCTGAAAACAGAGAAAGAAAATTATAGACCAATCTCCCTAATGAATATTGATGCTAAAATCTTAAATAAAATATTAGCAAAAAGATTACAGAAAATCGTCACCAGGATAATACACTATGACCAAGTAGGATTTATACCAGGAATGCAGGGCTGGATCAATATTAGGAAAACTATTAGCATAATTGACTATATCAATAACCAAACAAACAAAAACCATATGATCATCTCAATAGATGCAGAAAAAGCATTTGATAAAATCCAACATCCATTCCTAATAAAAACACTTGAGAGCATAGGAATAAATGGACTTTTCCTTAAAATAGTCAGGAGCATATATTTAAAACCATCAGTAAGCATCATATGCAATGGGGAAAAACTGGAACCTTTCCCAGTAAGATCTGGAGTGAAGCAAGGTTGCCCACTATCACCATTATTATTTAATATCGTATTAGAAACACTAGCCTCGGCAATAAGAGTCGAGAAAGATATTAAAGGAATTAGAGTAGAGTAGAGAACCCCAGAGATTCTACTAAAAAGCTATTGGAAATAATTCATAATTTTAGCAAAGTAGCTGGCTACAAAATAAATCCCCATAAATCCTCAGCATTTTTATACATCACCAACAAAACCCAACAGCAAGAGATACAAAGAGAAATTCCATTCAGAATAACTGTTGATACCATAAAATATTTGGGAATCTATCTACCAAAGGAAAGTCAGGAATTATATGAGCAAAATTATAAAAAAGTCTCCACACAAATAAAGTCAGACTTAAATAATTGGAAAAACATTAAGTGCTCTTGGATCGGCCGAGCAAACATAATAAAGATGACAATACTCCCTAAACTAATCTATTTATTTAGTGCTATACCAATCAGACTTCCAAGAAAATATTTTATTGATCTAGAAAAAATAACAACAAAATTCATATGGAACAATAAAAAGTCGAGAATTTCAAGGGAATTAATGAAAAAAAAAATCAAATGAAGGTGGCCTAGCTGTACCTGATCTAAAATTATATTATAAAGCAGCAGTCACCAAAACCATTTGGTATTGGCTAAGAAATAGATTAGTGGATCAGTGGAAAAGGCTAGGTTCACAAGACAGAATAGTCAACTATAGCAATCTAGTGTTTGACAAACCCAAAGCCCCTAACTTCTGGGAAAAGAATTCATTATTTGATAAAAACTGCTGGGATAATTGGAAATTAGTATGGCAGAAATTAGGCATGGACCCACACTTAACACCATATACCAAGATAAGATCAAAATGGGTCTATGACCTAGGCATAAAGAACGAGATTATAAATAAATTAGAGGAACATAGAATAGTTTATCTCTCAGACTTGTGGAGGAGAAAGAAATTTGTGACCAAAGATGAACTAGAGACCATTACTGATCACAAAATAGAAAATTTTGATTACATCAAATTAAAAAGCCTTTGTACAAATAAAACTAATGCAAACAAGATTAGAAGGGAAGCAACAAACTGGGAAAACATTTTCACAGTTAAAGGTTCTGATAAAGGCCTCATTTCCAAAATATATAGAGAACTGACTCAAATTTATAAGAAATCAAGCCATTCTCCAATTGATAAATGGTCAAAGGATATGAACAGACAATTTTCAGAGGATGAAATTGAAACTATTACCACTCATATGAAAGAGTGTTCCAAATCATTATTGATCAGAGAAATGCAAATTAAGACAACTCTGAGATACCACTACACACCTGTCAGATTGGCTAAGATGACAGGAAAAAATAATGATGAATGTTGGAGGGGATGCGGGAAAACTGGGACACTAATGCATTGTTGGTGGAGTTGTGAACGAATCCAACCATTCTGGAGAGCAATCTGGAATTATGCCCAAAAAATTATCAAATTGTGCATACCCTTTGATCCAGCAGTGTTTCTATTGGGCTTATATCCCAAAGAAATACTAAAGAAGGGAAAGGGACCTGTATGTGCCAAAATGTTTGTAGCAGCCCTGTTTGTAGTGGCTAGAAACTGGAAAATGAATGGATGCCCATCAATTGGAGAATGGCTGGGTAAATTGTGGTATATGAATGTTATGGAATATTATTGTTCTGTAAGAAATGACCAGCAGGATGAATACAGAGAGGACTGGCGAGACTTACATGAACTGATGCTAAGTGAAATGAGCAGAACCAGGAGATCATTATACACTTCGACAACGATATTGTATGAGGACATATTTTGATGGAAGTGGATTTCTTTGACAAAGAGACCTGAGTTTCAATTGATAAATGACGGACAAAAGCAGCTACACCCAAAGAAAGAACACTGGGAAACGAATGTGAACTATCTGCATTTTTGTTTTTCTTCCCGGTTATTTATACCTTCTGAATCCAATTCTCCCTATGCAACAAGAGAACTGTTCAGTTCTGCAAACATATATTGTATCTAGGATATACTGCAACATATCCAACATATAAAGGACTGCTTGCCATCTAGGGGAGGGGGTGGAGGGAGGGAGGGAGGGAAAAAAAAATAGGAACAGATCGAGTGTCAATATAAAGTAATTATTAAATAAAAATTAAATTAAAAAAAAATAAAAATGTTATCGGTGAAACTCTTGGCCTCTCATAATTTCTGGGCATTCCAGGAGACTTTCAACTGTGCTTGCTTTTTCCCCCCCAATGTAGATCCAGAATTAGCAACCAACTGAAAAAATGTGGAAAGAACCAAACCTCCTATTCCAAAATAAAAGCAAACTCTAAGTCTGAAAGTAAAAAGCAAAGTACTGTTCCAGAGAATTGATTTGCTGTGGCTACAAAGAATTTACCAGGAAGTGAACATCTCCAATTATAAAGGAAGATAGTAGGCCTTCCTACAATTGTAAACAATTCCCAAATAAACCAGAGCTACTCATCGAAGCCCCAAGGAGCTTTTCATTTGTAAGCTACCCCATGACCCATCTGGGAAAGAATCTGGGGTGGATGAGTAAATAATTGCTTATGGATTTGTCTGAGTCACATATCAAAGCAGGATCCTATCCAGAGACCAAATTCAGGACCTTGGATTTATGGTGCATTTAATGAGTCTAAAATGTAATATCAACATGAATGAAAGCTGGTAGGAGCATGGTATGAGAAAATCTCTCTTTTATGATCATGGATGGAACGTCACAAATAACTAACCAACCCAAAACAACCTTATCAAAACAAAACAAAACCCAAATGATCCAAAAAATCCCATCATGAGTGAGGAGAAATACATTAATATACATAATCATCATTGCTAAGTCGATAGCATCACCTCAGTCTATGAAGGACTGATAATAAATAAATAGGATATAACTAGAGACTCAGCTAGGTTCAAACCAACAGAACCTATATTTGTGTGTATATTATGAAATGATTATGATAACGATTGATCATATTGTATATTTAGAGTATAGTTTACTTTTCCATCTTTCCCTTGAGTAAATCTATCTATACTGATACTGTCCATCTTAAAGGGTGAGCTTCTATAGTATCTGTATCTTGGTTTTGTTCATAGCCAAGAAGAAATCAATACGGATGCCCATTTAGGTTGGGTAACTTGGCAATTTCTTTTTTGAACTCCAAACGATATTTCCTTGCAAAGTTTTGGCTCCATATCCTTGGGACAATTTAGGGGCTTTCTTAAGTCATTAAGAAGACCATTTTGTGAGTGGTTTGTATCTTGCTCTAACTTGATATAGGATAAAAATAGTAAAAACATAACAACAAAACAAACAGAAAGCTAAACTTGGTTTGTGTGATATCATATATAGTGGCACTTGCTAGATATTTTTTGAAGATGGTGTTGATAAAAAAAATCTACACTGAAAAGAGTTCTCTTTTATCAGCAAGCTTCCATTCCTTTTTATCTCTTTTGTTTCTATGCCTCTGGTTTCTTTTTTTCCACTGTGTTTTGTAGATCTAGTTCAGAATGCTAATAAGACTCTTTTTGGTGCAATCCCAGTTAGTGATTTCCAGGTAATTAGTTGCATACCAAATGTTGTGTAAATGGGCTCATTATTATTCATTTCTGTAAGGCTGGGTGATTCATGAGCCACTTTGTGAATATGAAAAGCAGTTCATAAATCAGAGCCAAAAAGAAAAGAAAAGAATAATAACAGGACAATAATAATTAACAGTTCTTTGTCAGGGATCCAGCCCTTGGTCTCAATCACACTGTCACTGTGGATGTCTGGTTGAGTTAGGGAAAGGAATGAGTACTTTCCCAAATTCGTGTCATTTTTACTTTATTTTCTTCATAAGGAACAAGAACGCTTATTAAATTTATACCACAGTTGATATTTCTTAATTAGTGATTTACTGAAATATGTATTCAAAAATAGAGGAAGAAGTCTCCCATCATCTTGACTATCAAGCACTCTCTGCAAGTGATCAACCAACTGGGAAGAATTCAAAGGACAAAAGACCCTCCCAAAGTGAAAGGAGATCTTGAGTCTGAAAATCAGATGAATCAAGCATCTTTAAAATGAAGCATCCTATTTTTAGTGGTCACTGTCAAACAAATAACTTTATAAAATTTAAATCAGCCCTTATCATAAGATGGGGATGAATTCCAATAATGATCTTTTAAAAAATAGTGCCCTAGAGCGATAGAGTGCCAGATTTAAATTCTCAGAAAACTTCATAGATGGTTTTTATTGTTGCAGTATAAATGCCACTGGGATGAGAACATTTACCCTGTATTTCCCATTCTGTAAGAGGGACACATCTAGCTCCGGTTCTTCCAATCAAAGAAATAATTACAACAAATTTATATTACCTGTGCTATGGCGTAAGCTATCTATGAACTTTTCATTCTGCATTTGTGGGACCTGAACAACTTCACGGAGTTTGACTCCTTTGTACAAAAAGACCCGAAGTAGAGTGACAGAATGACCACAGCAGTAGCCTCCCCATCCCACTAAGTTAGGAAGCCCTGGGTCACTCTATCAGAATCTTCATGCAAAGTTAGAGTATCACCAGATGCCATTTCCCTGAGTCATGAATCAATAGCCGTTCCCAAGTTTAAACTTCTTGCCCTTTCTCTTCATTCCTGGTTCTGCTCCACCAAGAAAGCTTGTGGAAATCCCCCAGACTTGACTGATTTAGGGAGAAAGATTCCTCACTTCTTCTGAGGTCCCCAAGGGGTGACCAATTCTACATAGGGCCCCAGCAGACTGTTTCCACATTCTCCCATATTCCCATACTCTCCTTCATATTGTAAGTATGTCATTCCATAAAGCTGTCTTACTTTACTGTCTTATTGTATGTCCTGTATTTCCTTGTACTGGATTATGGGTATTCTGAAACTTCCTAAGTCTACATTAAGGGAAATGAAAAGAAGGTTAAGAATCTATACTTGATCAAGCTATTTTAGGGAAGTGTTGACTTGCATTGCCAATGAATTGACGGCTTTTTGCTTTTTCCCACTGAGGTGCTCACTCCCTTGATAGGCTGATGAGGATATTCCAAGTGATAAACTTTTTCATATGTCTATGAATCTGTGACCTCACAGGTGTGGGTTCTCCTACTACTGCAGCTTGGAACCTCGTCACACATTTCTTATATCTTTCTTGGAAGATCTACAAGAAGGCACACAGACTTTCTCTGTTCCCTCCCCATTCCCTCATATTTTGTATGTACACTACACTAAACATCTCTATTACTCCATGGTTGGTCCATTTCTTTTTCTGGTCTTTTCTGTCCTTAATGAAGTCTTTTATGCTACTTCTTCCATGCAAGTCATCATTGGTAATACAGACTGCCCCAAAGGTCTTAGTGGATTATACTGGGATATATTCATACCCACCAAGTATATTTCCATTGCCTATAACTAGGATTTGTCTGGGATGTTGGTGGTCCAAGGTTTATACAACAACAGTGAGAGAATATTGGTATTATAAAGGTGGGCTTTCGCATCAAGGATGATCTTGCAATTATTAAAACAGCTACATAACCTTGGAGTCTACTTTCCACTTTAAATCTGGACTTAGCGCCTTTGTTCCTATCTAAGTCCTATCCAAGATATCTGTGCTGACAGACCGACTCGGTGAGCTGTCCACCCAATGACGTGTTATAATCTTCATCCACTTGAATTTTCCTGTGTGGGTTACGGGCCAATTTGTTTTGAGTGGCCATGGCTCTAATTGAAGAGACCCTTCAGTGTTCTGGGACTTCATGAAATCAGCCTAATATTCCATGCAAACTGGAACATCTGGAAAACAAATCTAAGGGAATTTAGATGTTGAGTTAGAGTTAGAGTCTCCTCCGTCCTGGAAATCAGTATACATCGCCTTGCTTTATTCCTCACTTACTGTTTATAGTCAGAATGTTTGTGAAAAAAAAATTGCTGTAGTAGCATCCATAAAGGGACATTTTGTGATCTTGACTTTAGCTTCATAGTTATTCAGCTGTACAAGGTCCTGTTGAATGGTTTGATGATTAGTAAGGAGGTCTGGCCCATGTTCAGGCCACATCAGCTTGGTAAAATGATGTTCCATGTGGACGGGGATATGGGGATATCATCTTTGTAAGCTGAGAGGATATGCCCATGGACTAGATCCTCATTACAATCACCAAAATCACTTTTGATCACACTGTAAAGTTAAAACTTCCAGGCTCTCCTTCAAAGTATTTCCTATGCATATGGTAAGCAAAAAACTAATATCCAAGGTAGCTATGATATATATAGAAATTCGACTGCAAATAAAGCAATGGCTTTGAGACCGCCAATTTCTAAATAAAGCAGGATAAATCATATCTAGCCCTGGAAATAAGAGCTGACATCCAACGTACAGGCAGTGCTGCTGAGGTATAACAATTATTTTTCCATAAACAGAAATCATCCTTACTTGTATGCGTCTAGGCTTAAATTAAGACGGGTAATAGAATTGTGACAAATATCTGGCGGAAATTAGACAAAATTTGCTCCAGGTGAATTTCATTTATGGATTTTTGAGATTTAATCTTGTCATCACCTTCTGCTGCGTTTCAGAGGCTGGGCTTCCTGATCCAAATCGTTTGAAGTTAGATGAATTTATACTTAGAGTAGGGCTTCTTAACCTGGAATCTGTGAAATTGTTTTCTTTAAAATATTATGATAACTCTACTTCATATTAATTGACTCCCTTTGTATTTCTAGGTATTTTATTTTATGCATCTTAAAAAAAATGAGGAGAAGAGGTCTGTAGGATATTCTGGACCTGCCAGAGGGGTTCAAGACACAAGCCAGGTGAAGAAACCCTGACTTAGAGGTTGGACATTTGGATAGAGTTTTCATACTTGCTCCAAATTCAAATTCAGAACATGGCTAATGGCAGGACAAGGGAAGCTGAAAGTACTTGCCTGAGGAAAACAAAGCTTTAAAATTGGAAAGTGACATTTTACACTTGTAACCCCAAGTTATAGCATTTAAGACAGCTCAGATGAGTGCATTAATATTAAAATCAGGTTTCTCTTTTTATGATTTCCTAAGTATAACGATCTAGAATGGGCAGACCCATGTATTGTGAATTATGCCTAGATTCTCTTCCATTAATTTTCCGCAAAGGGTAGTGAGGTCACCATCAAAGCTGAAGAGGCTCCCGAGCTAATTGAAATGTAAACTGTTGGAGGGGCCAAGAGGCTACCCATTTCTCCTGAAAATTTTAAAAGGATCAAAACCCTCATCTGGCATCACTGGGGAGACAGAGCTGTAATTATCATGGAAACGGCCCAGAGCCCAATCCGGCATCTCTAACAGGGCAGGTGAACCCCAGAGTGGCCCCTTCTCTCAACTCTGCTGACGGCCGCCGGGAGCAAGGAACAGCTGCCTGGAGCTTCTCCGGGCCAGGACGATCATCGAGAAAATGAGAGATCGGGAGGCTGGATGTTTTCCCCACAAATGCTTCTGTTTCCAGATGGCAAAAAGCGACAATGGGCGCATCTCTCCAAAGTAGGAAAGCTCCATCAATCTTTCTCCCTGCAGCTCTCGGTCTGACTGGCAGAGTGCTGGGTTCTGTCTCTCCCTCTCACTAGATGATCCCCGGTCCAGTTCCTCTTCCAGACTTCTTACTTTACACACACATGTATGAACATACATACACATACACACTTACACATACATGTGATGCGCACGCACAAACTCGTCCGGGGTCACACAGCTAGCAAGTGTCCGAGCCAAATCTGAATTCCAGCCTGGCAGCCTGCCGCCCACCACGCCACCAAAGTGCCCACGCTTGGCATGGGACAAAATGAAAAAGATCAAAGAGCTTCATCCAGAAGAGGATCAGGATTGGAATTTGAGGGGGGAAAAGAATGGGCTATCCAATATAGATAAATGAATTTTTATCTCGGCTAGTTAGTATCAGAAAGATATTTTAAAGAGAATCATGGATTCCTAATGATTAAATGACTGCTATAGTTTCAGGTATGACTACAAGTGAAAGATACAGTGTTTTCAGGTATGTTGACTGAATTCAATATCCATAGAGATAGTAAGTCTGGCTTAATAGAAATCCAAACTACACCTTTTTGATTTTTTACTTTTTTTTTTATAAGGAAGGGTGGATAATGCAGAAATTTGGGCCCTTGAAAGGTTGGTTCTATCTCTTTTTTAATTCAGAGGACAGGGAATAGGATGACTCCCAGTGGACACTTATTACATATTTTTCATCTCTTGGGATGGCTTTGGGATCCAAGAGATGAATTTAACAATCTCTCTTCTACTGTTCATGGATATTATCTGCTTCTCATGTTTTCAATCATCTGCTTCGGTCTTAGAAGTGACAACCAACCAACAATGAAGATGTTAATGCCATACTAATTTCAGGCAACAGTTATTTCCTTCCTTCCTTCCTTCCTTCCTTCCTTCCTTCCTTCCTTCCTTCCTTCCTTCCTTCCTTCCTTCCTTCCTTCCTTCCTTCCTTCCTTCCTTCTTCCTTCCTTCCTTCCTCCTTCCTTCCTTCCTCCTTCCTTCCTTTCTTCCTCCTTCCTTCCTTCCTCCTTCCTTCCTTCCTTCCTCCCTCCCTTCCTTCCTTCCTTTTCCTTCCTTCTTTCCTCTTCCTTCTTCCCTCCCTCCCTCTCCCTTCCTTCCTTCCTTCCACAAATAGTTCTTACTATGTGTTTATTAGGCGATAAGGTTTTGTGGAAGTGCTGTAGTATTGTATACATGTGATTTTTCATTTTTATGTTCCTATACCTACTTCATATTTGAAGATTGGTACAAGGGTAGTGAACAAAATGTTAGGTTTGGATTCAGGAAGACAGTAGTTACAAGTCTATTCCTGAATCTTATTACTCGTGGGACCATAAGCAAGACTGTGACCTCTCTGTGCTTCACTTTCTTTCTTTCTTTTTTTTTTTTTAATAACTTTTTATTTACAAGTTATATGCATGGGTAATTTTACAGCATTGACAATTGCCAAACCTTTTGTTCCAATTTTTCCCCTCCTTCCCCCGACCCCCTCCCCCAGATGGCAAAATGACCAATACATGTTAAATATGTTAAAGTATAAATTAGATACACAATAAGTATACATGACTGTGCTTCACTTTCAGTGTGGAAAAATAGTGCTGGTTGAAGTCAGGAGGACCTGAGTTCAAATCTCACCTCAGACACTTAACACATCCTGGCTGTGTGACCCCGGGCAAGTCACTTAACCCCAATTGCCTCAGGGGGAAAATAAAGCAAACCAAAACGTAATAGTAAAAACTGATCAATTCCCCAAACTTGAAACATTATATGAATGTTTATTATTGTTATTAAATAGCAACAATAAATTGTTACAAGATCTAGCACTTCTCAAGTGCTTTAAGATTCAGAAACATCTCATTTCATTCTTTGAGATGAAATTTGAGAAAATTCCCTTGATATAGGTGCGATTATTGCTCCCATTTAAGAGATGAGTAAACAGAGGCAGATAGGAGTGAATTGACTTCCCCAGAGTCACGCAGTTAATAACTGTCTAAGGCTGGCTCTGAGTTCAGGTCTTCCTGACTCCAGGTCCAGCACTCCATCTATTGTATCACCTAGCTCCCGTTGGGGTTTCTTTGCTTTGTTCTGGAAGAGGACCATGACACCGGCAGTGATGCTGGGACGTGCAAGAGAGCTGGCTTGGACCCAGTGGCAGCTGGGGGAAAGACAAGGAAATCACCAGAGGGATGCTGGCCACAGGGCCTTAGTCTCAAGAGCCAGGACGGGCACCCTGCCCCTTTGTGCCAGATGATACCATCTGTAGCCGTCCTCTGAGGCTTTCCGGACCAGCCACGCCCAGCCCCCCAGGTTGGGGCAGCAGCTCAGATTCTCTCTCTGAGACAGAGTCCTCCTTCCTTCTTCCCCTTACCTCCTGTGGAGATCTGATTTAGCTCATTTAAGAAGGTGTCACCACAGGCAGCTCTTTAATTATAGCTTTAGAAATGAATGAGAACCCAAAGCCAGTCGTGTGTCTGCTCAGAGATCTCCTCCCAGTCTGTATGGTCCCCACAGACCAGCTCCAGCTCCACTCTCTGCTGCTAAGCCAAAGCTCAGGGGCGGCTGCCCCCTCTCAGGAGCTCCCTCTGGGGAGCATCACTGTCACATGTTCTGTTTGTGGAGGTGACTGTCTCTCTCTCTCCCCATCTCTGTCTCTCTCTCTGTCTCTCCATCTCTCTGGCTTTCTGTCTGTCTCTCTCTGTCTCCCTTTTTCTGTCTGTCTGTCTCTCTCTGTCTCCCTCTTTCTGTCTGTCTCTGTCTCTGTCTTTCTTTTTCTCTCTG